>NW_020449653.1:719846-774735 GCF_003343035.1 Apteryx rowi | reverse complement strand
CATCCCATCCTGCCTCATCCCATCCCAACCCATTCCACCCAGAGCACCCCATCTCAGCCCATCCCACCCCACGTGCCTAGTCCCACCCCAGACACCCCATCCCAGTGCATCCCAACGCATCCCAGCCCATCCTACCCCATGCACCCCATCCCACCCCACATGCCCCAAGCTCATTGCGGGGCATCTCATTCTCTGACAGCGCTTTTTCTGTCAGGAGGAAAGAACAAAATTACAGACCTGAAACTTAACCAAGCTCTTGATTGCAGAATTAAGACTGGATCCTTATCTGAACTGGAATCTTGCAGAGTTTTTTAATCTAGTTATTCTCCAACATGGGAAGAGGTGTTTTTTCCTCATGATGGTGAGACTTGTGTAAACATAGGCTTCTGTTCACCAGAACTTAGAAAGAAAAAAAAAAGTGTGAAGAATGCATTTATTGCTGACCGAGAAATTATTTGTTTTCGTGAACTTTTTGCAGAATCAAAAAATGGATTGGATTTGGATTCAGAAGACTAGTTTGATATACATCTAAACTTTAACTTAGGTTCTGAGTATTTATCAGGGGGTTCAAAATTTACTGTAAAAATTAAAAAAAGAAATTTATCTGAAATGCTACAACCTTTCTGGGCAACTTGTTCCAGTATATGACTACTCTCACTGAGAAGATTTTTTTCCCTTGTATCTAGCCAGGATTCCCATTGCTGCAACTTTTGTCTGTTGCCTCTCAGCATTTACTGTGCAGCTTCAAGAAGATTGTGGCTCTCTCTCCTCTATAACTCCTCATTAGGTAAGACAGCGAAAAGCCTTCTCTTCTCCGTGCTGAGCACAGCTCTCAGCCTCTCCACCTAGGTATAACCCCACAGGAAGCAAAAATTCAAAATGTATGCACAACAGCTTAATTAGCAGGTTACTTCCTTTATGGTCTGATTAGGTAGAAACGGGACAGAAAATGATACGCAGTCAGTGTCATTCCCAGTTTTCTTTGTTTTGGCTCATGGCTGCTTTATGCGGAGGTCACTGTAAAGCGAAGAAAAAATGACAAGAAAGCTGTCAGAAATAAAAAAAGTACAGTGCTAATTTCCGTAAATAACAGCAAAATTGTGATGCTTCCATGAACCAGAAAAAAATGTCTCAATGAAACAAAGCCGCTGCAGCCACCCAAAGTGGCTCTTTTAGACAGCCAGTTGTCAGGTTTGCCCTGTGCAAGCATCTCAGTGGCACTGGACACGGTGTCAGGAAACACAGCCTCAGGATTTGGTAGTGCTACAAAGTTTTAAGTGTCTGCATATTCCATACTGGTATGTAAAGCACCTTCTGTAAAAGATGTGCACCTTTTCCCCACCAAAGACTTTTATGATCCAAAAGCTCAATTCTGTGGCTTTTACTCATGCTGAGCTGTTTCGTGCGGACCTTTGAAACTCCCAGGATGCTTTTCAGAAGGGAACACTATTTATCTGGTATCACTGACCACAGCTAATTTTGCAGACAAGATGTTTTCTGCTTTAACTACAATTTATTTGGCAATCATCTCTCCTTCCATGGGCAAGAGGAAGAAGAGGTTTCTGTTGGTTTTTGCCCGGATGAGTTTCATGCAGCTTCACCGGTACCATTTCTGCTCCATTGAGTGAGGGGGTGCGGGCTGCCCTCTCCACAGAGGCACAGGCACCGCAGGAGCCTCTACCTGGGAACGGGAGGAAGATGACGTGGAAAGAGAGGCAGGTACAGCGGTGGCGAGGTGCTGTGCCGCAGGAGGCCCGTACGCGAGCTGGGGGGTCCTGGGGCTGAGGACGGAGCCTGGAGTGCCAGCAGGACACAACAGACGGCCCTGGCTTGCTGAAATTAAAAATGAATAATTGTTTCTGAATGTTCAAAGCACAGAAAGCAGTGTAGGTTCAGAAATACAAATATGCATATATGCATATATATATATATAATTGCTTAATGGAACATTCAAAAGCTACTTGTTTTAAAAAGTTATGCCTGTTAGATGCATACAGTAGCCTTGCATAAAAATGAATTTCTCTCTCTTCTTTGGGAAGGAAAAAGGCATAGAAATAGAGCTCTAAAGAGCTAGAAATAACACTATAATGTGCATTCTGTTGCTTTCCTTCAAATTTCAGTTCACAGACTTAGGTTATTTTTTATGTAGACTTGCAGGTGCATCCATTTAAGTCATGACACAAATAAATGCAGTCAAGTGCATATGAATGATCGTGCTATCAAATACCCAGATACGTGCATTTAAAATGGGTGACACAATCAAAGAAGCACTCAGATAGCATGACAATGAGCATGATATAAAAATCTGAACAGATACATGAGGTGGGAAGGATATACCATGTTTCTAAGTAGTCACCATATTCAAGTGTGCACAGCAGTGCACTGTCCAAGTGCAGGCAAATACAACTGTACACTTGATCCTCCAAGTGGATGTTAAATGGAAAACATTCTGATTCCTGGTTGATTGGGGCTCAGACATCTTGCCATTTTGATGTATTAGGTTATCATCATCGTTCCTGCTAACAGGACGACTCTTTCTCTTTTCCAAAATCTCTGTTTATCTTGACTTGTGAAGAGAAATGGAATCACACAAACATTTAGGAGCACATAAATATTAGAATAGATATCTTGATGCAAAAGTTGGGAACTCTGTTTTTTCAGGAACAGGAAGGTGTTTCTAGCACAATCTCATTTCTGCTGTCAACCCCCTTTTCATAAAACCCCTGCTTTATTTAGGGTAATATTAATATAAATGATTTCATGGTATTTTCCCAGTAGCTTGACAGTGGACAGAAAGCTGCTGATTGGCACATCCCATACAAAATGTAAAATATAGGAGGGAAGAACACTTCAACCTTTTCTGTGAGAAAATTTAATTTCTAGGTTAATTTGCAAATAAAGTGAGTTTTGTTGGATCACAAGCAACCACCTGTCCAAATTAAGAAATTTGAAAAAATGTGGGAGGAAAGTATGTTGCTAGAAGCGTTCCCGCAATTGTTTTAATTTGTCTTGATTGTTTGTGACCCTACTGTGGAAGAAGGTGTGGGAAAACGAATGCTGTGAGCATTATTTATCTTGTTGAGTGTTTTCCTTCCTTCAGTCGTGGTTGATATGACCCTTTTGGACTCCAACTGCTAGAGGAACTGTACGACAACATGCAGTGTACGTTATTATTATCTTGAATATTCTTCAGCTTTTGTACCAAATGTTTAATCTGCTTGGTCAGGATTAAATGTCCTTTGCTTTTGACTTCTGAACATTTCTGTTCCAGATCATGCACCTGGCATGTTACTGCAGTTTTCTTTTAATGAATTTTCTTTGCTGAAATACAGCACTATGTCATATGCATTTGTGGACTATTTTTAAAATTGTTCTCAGAAATCAAATAAAACTACAGCTCACAAAATCCTACCGTGGGCGAGCTGGCTAAGAGCGCAAGCCTTCTGCACTCACAGCCTGCTGGACAGCCCCCACCGCTCGTGCTGGACACCCTGCGCGGTGTGTGGCAGAGCTGCCGGGCCACGGTAGGCGCTGCCGGTGGAGGAACAGCACTTACACACGTTGTCAGCCTGCTTCCACCCTTCTCTGTCCTTGTGTCGAAACCGAAGGAGTTCAAAAGTTAGCAAAGGGTTTTGGCAAATAGACGCAAATGCAAACAGACAGCACAGTAACAAAAGCCTTGTTTCTTCAGGAAACCAAGCAAAAAAATCTAATAGAAAGCATAACACTTCTAGGAGAAAAAGAGATTTTCATACTGGCAGGATGACTGTATTTCACGTGCCGTGTGAAATTCGGTATACCGTTTGACCACCCATTCTCCACTCCCAATGAATGTGGAATTTTCATTTTTCTCTATCTATCTACCTTAAAGTTGACAAAATATTTCTAAATTATACTTGTAAATGAAAGTAAAATTCATCCCTTATATTCATAAGGAGTGAATATCTATAGCATCTGTTACAGAAAAAGTGAAGCAATTGTAGGCAGATTAAGTCCTTTGAAACCAGTGAAACAAAATTACTGTGTTTTTTCATGTATAGCCAAAGCTCAGATAACCTGCACTGTGTCAAAAGTATAGGACCTTGAAAATAAATCCTTAGATAACTTGTAATTTCAGATAACCCACATAAAAAGCAGAGGCAGAGACAGGGAGGCTATGGGAGAAAGAAAGCAGGCTTTGTGGGACTTAGGGCAGGGGACTATTAAGATAAAGAAGGCTAAATTTTGCCTTGTATATACCTGCTCACTGACAAATTGTACAATCACCTAATAAATTTTAATGCCATGTGATTAACTGCAGTTCCCTTGACCATTTCACCCCAACTCCACCTATTGATTTCACCTGTACTGAACTACTCCAAGCTTTGCCATTCAAACCAGGACTGCCAGGAACATCACCCTTACAGGAAAAAAAAAGTCACTATGTTTTAGAAGAGGACAAATTCTCTGCATTCGCCATTTCCTTGAAAATGATCCCAAACTGTTCAAATTGCCTTGGCTTTTGCATGTTTGAAATGAAGACAGAGATAGATATGTTTGTCATGCAACCTACTGAGGGGTGTCACTTAGCTTGTAAGCTGTAAAATATTCTCACAATATTAAGACAATACAGAAAAAAACAAGTTTATTCAAAATAGACTTAGTTGAACATAGCTTTATTTATGCTGGGAAGTGCTGTGATATTTTCTGAATTTTGAGAAAGTTAAATGTCATTTTCCAACAAAGAGGGACAGACAGAACAGTCCAAGATTACCTAAAGAGATGTGGAAGAGCTTGGGTATATTAGCACTAAAAAGCTTATATATATTTTAGCTACAAAGAGAGGTTTAAAACGGTGAGTATTAAATAGGTAGAAATCCTGATATGGAGACCATTAGCTAACAATAATCACAACATCACTTTGCTTAACTTGGCAAGCTATAACACAGACTAAAGTGTAATTAACTATAACACAGACTAGAGTTTAATTAATTTAAGCAACGTGTGAAATTGTTGAGTCCATCTATATTATGTATGTTGACCAACTAAACTAGATTAATTTAAATTGATTTGAGTCAGTACAAGCAAAATCATGCATATCCATGTATATATTTAGGCAACTAAAGTGGCACATTTATCAAAAACACCAAAGACCTCAGTGCTTACATTGCCGTCCCTCTCTGAGGGCAACGCAAAGTCCTTGGTTAGGCTTGGGCCTTGGGTGAGCAAAAGCTAAAACTGACCTGGGTGGCTTCAGGTGTGTAACTCCAAGTGCACTTTTTTTCCTCCATTGTCCACGGCTAACTACCCAACTCATGATAGTTTCCTGCTGTTGTTTAGAAAGCTGCCCTGTTTTTTCATCCAAAATATTCTTATTGAAATCTGAATTTTTCCTTCTGACTCTACTAGCTTGTTCACTTGCCAGCAACCTGAGCCTGTCCTGTCTTTTCACCCCATGATCAAAATGGGCTGGGAGTTACCTCAATGCGGCCACTCCTCCCTTTGCCCCTGCAAAGCCCAGTCAAACTAGCCCTGACACTTGCCAGCTGGGCTACTCCCACCGTGCCCCCGGCCCTGTGTTTGGAGGCTTGCAGAGGAGGAGAGCTATCAGCCATGGATGAGGGTCGAGTCAGGCACCGTGAGAGAACTCAGCCCATACGTGTCCATGGGACCAGGCTGGCTGCCTCCAAGGGTGCCGAGAGAGCTGGTGGGTGTCCTCAGAGGGCCACCCTCCATCACCTTTGAAAGGTTGTGGAGATCAGGGGAGGTCCCCAACAAACGGAGCAAGGCAAATCTTGTACCTGTCTTCAAAAATGGCCAAAAGGCCAATCCAAGGAACTACAAGCCAGTCAGCCTCACTTTGGCTCCCATGGAGCGAGTCCTCCTGGAACACATTTCTTCAATGGATGACACTTACCCCAACTTTAGCAAGGCTTTTGACACTGTCTCCTACAATATTCTTGTGTCCAAGTTAGAACATTATGGTCAGGATGCGTGGACAACTAGCCAGTAAAAAACTGCTTGGATGGTTGGGCTCAGAGAGTAGTGGTTAATGGGCCRTACTCTGCCTGGATGCTGGCAGCAAGCGGAGTACTGCAGGTCTCTGTCCTGGGAGCTGCCCTGCTTCACGTCTTTCTCAGTGACCCAGAGGAGGCAACAGACTGCACTTGCATCAAGTTTGTGGATGACACCAAACTGGGAGGAACAGTCAATATGCCTGAGGGCAGGGCTACCATCCAGAGGGACCTAGACAGGCTGGAGGAATGGGCCAGCAGGAACCTCCCAAAAGGAAAAAAGCCAAGTCCTGAGCCTGGGAAGAAGAGCTCCTGCAACAACACAGGCGGGGGCCTGGCTGGCTGGGAGCAGCTCTGCTGAGGAGGCCCCGGGGCTGTTGGTGGACAGCAAGCTGGGCACGAGCCAGCAGTGTGCCCTGGCAGCAAGGAAGACCGGGAGCCTCCTGGGCTGTGCAAACAGGAGCAGGGCCAGGAGGTCGAGGGGAGTCATTATCCCCCTCTCCTCAGTGTTTGCTCTGTTTTCCAACAGATGAAAGAGGCTGATCAAGTTGAGTGATTTCAGTGGACAACCCCCAAGGTGGTCACAGCGGGAGCACGTGCCCTGTGAGGAGAGTCTGAGGGACCCGGGCTTGTTCAGCCTGGAGAAGAGATTACTTTGGGGGACCTAACAGCAGCCCCCCAGTACAGGGAGGTTATCAGAAAGATAGAGCCAGAGTCTTCCCAGTGGTGCATGGTGGGAGGATGAGAGACAACGAAAATTGAAATGAGAGAGGTTCAGACTGGATAATTTTTCTCACAAGGACAGCCAGGCACTGAGAGCCAGAGAGGCTGGTCAGTCTCCACCCTTGGGGGTTTTCAAGACTGGACTCGATCAAGCCCTGAGCAACCAGGTCTGACCTCACAGCTGGCCCTGCTTTGGACTGGAGACCTTCTGAAGGCCCTTCCAACATGAACTACCCTTTGATCCTATGACTCTCTTATAATGAAGCCTTGTTTATACACTCCAAAACAAGGAGCCTGGTTGTAGGTGGTGTCACTGAGAATAAGAAATGCAACTTTGAATTTCTTGCCTTCCCTCTATTTTAACTCTCATTAAAAAGATGAATTTTTTCAGAGTTTTTTTTTAACATTGCCCAGATATTTTCATATACACGCACATCCATATATATAGAAACAGAGAGTGTCTGTGCATTTTCCTCTGTGTATTATCCACTGAATGCATATTCTATAATCCTCAGTGTTTTGCAAGGCTACAGTATAATCTGCTTCATTCAGTAGTTGCTCTCACTCAGGAAATGCACAGCAGTCACAAATGCTCTGCAGATTGGTTGCTGGGTAAACTGGGGCTCATTTGTATTCAGCACCCTGCGTAAAAGTGATAAGAAGCCAAATACTCCTAGGAAACAGCACAAATGAAATACAGCACGCAGGAGGCGAGGTATTTATAGAAACAAAATATCAGCATTTTCCACACATTTACACAAAGCAATTTCAGTCTTTTCATAGGAAAAAAAAGAACTTCTCTTGCATTCATTTACTCATTTCCCTGCAGTCATATATTTTGTCCAAAAAGCACTGACTACATGGAAAACCTTCAGGTCACAGCAAATTAAAGATCAATGACAACCTAAAATAGATGCTGTCATATTTTCACTCCTAACATGTCTTTGCAATAAGAGCATTGTTTCAGTAAGCAAATAATATGACATTTCTGCTTGAATGAGATCTTAGCACTGTGGCTGAGCTCTGCCCGCAGATCCCAGCCTGCTATGACAGACCAAATTCTATCTGCATTTGAGTCATCGGGATCTTGGGGCCAATTAGCTAAAGTCTGTAAGCGCAATACAGAGGCTTGTTTATTAGAAAGCCACCTTACAGGCACACGAAGGAAGATCAGGTCTCAGGCCTTGGCTCTGCTCGGGACTGTAAAACCGTGCTCTGTTCAGCGCCGATGCCTTCGAGCACCTTGAGGACAAGCCCTCTGCCCCCGCAGCACTCGCCAGATGTGTCCCACTAAACGCCCTCCAGGCAACTTGGCCAAAATGCTGCTGCTTTGGTCAAGGGAAGCAAGGAAAGGACTGTGGCAGTCTTTTAAAGGACTAAACATTTGCATCCCCTGTATGTCAAACCGACTACACTGGCAAAGGGAGGAGCAGGTCAGGCCACAAGTCCATCGCCTGCCAGTGGTGGGGTTTGCTGCTGGTGCTTCCCTGCGGCCCCCACGTGTGCCAGCTCCCAGGGCACGGCACGCACCGCCGCTTCTGCTACCCGCCTCGGAGCCGCCTCTCCCACTTCTTCAACTGACTGATAGAGAGAGAGAACTATTTTTAAAATGTAGATGGTTAGTTCTTAAGTCTGATGGTGACGTTTTAAGACTCCAGTTTGTTACGTGTACTTGGCCCTTCTTGTCTGTGTGGCTCATACAGATGTCGTATGAGTAGCATTAAGCCTATGCAATAACACTTATAGACTGGAGCAAAAATACTGTTATTTAGTCATTCCACAGCTAAGTAAAACAATTTATGATGGAAGATTACAAAATAAACTCCTATTCAGCTAATTCCAAGTATTATTCCCACTTAGCTAATGATGTGAGTAAGGGCTGAGAGATACAGTCAGCCCTATCTTCTGCTATGATCCCTTGACTTAAATAATGATTTGTTATTCACAGCTTTTTTGGGGAGGGAGAGGGTAATGAAAGAATGCATGGAAAACAGGTGATAAAATCCCGGATGAACTGTGAACTTATCTTTTATTGCTCTTTTATTGTTGGAGTTTTAGAAACACTAGGAGATAGACAGAAAAAAACATGACAATAGGTTGCAGTTGATCCGTAACCTTCTAATACAAAGCAAATAAATAAACCAGTGAATGAAGGAAAGCATCTAAACTGGACACAGAAGAAAGACATAAAAAAAAGTCTCTTCTTTTGCTGCCATAACCTACAACTGAGCCAAAAATGCTTTAGACAGAAAATTCTTATCTATAGTAGAAGAGAGGTTAGATTTAATGGTTCTAAATAATCTTGTGCAAACCTCTATTTTGACCCTAATTCCCTTTTATCTCTACCAAGATTAAATAAGAGAATAAACAAGTAGTGGTCTGTACGTGTAAATAATTTACAAATAGCAGAAAGAAGGCTCAGATGCCACTAGGAGTTGTGTGGAGGAACCAAGCAGTGCTAATAGTTGCACATGGTTTGACAAGATACATTCTTGCATCTGTTTTCTGTCTGTATGTACATACCCAGTGTGTGTAAGGAAAAAGAAAAACAACAAATTTAAAAATTTTAATTCTACAGCACAGAGTTCTTGATCAACAGGATACCAACGTGCAAAGCTTCAGACTTCTTCCTACTTGGCAGAGGAGTGACAATATGTACAAGTCTTAGACAAGCCTAATTAAACAGAACAAATCTGGAAAAAAAGATGCAGTTATAAATGCTTTAAAAACCTGATCCTAAGGCAGCTGCAGAAGAGCAAATCCAAGATTTTTTTTCTGGCCAAAAATATGGGGGCACTACAAGCAAGTTACTCTGCTTAGGGGAAATTGATGCAAGTCTGTTATTTACAGAATTTCCGAGCCCTGTTCCTCTGGGCATTGGAGGGATTAAGTAAGCAAAGACAGTTTCTCTGCTTCTAGCAAGTCTCACCCAGACAGCTTATTTCAAAAACTGCCTCTGCAGGCTTTTTCTCAGCATCATGCTTATTTAGGCTATGTCCGACTTTCTGCTCACTTCTGTATTTTTCTCTTCCCTTGCATCCTTAGTCAAGCAGCAGCAGAGTTCCTCTTCACAGATCATTCAGTTCTTTCAGTGAATTTACATATGCCTTATACTGTGCCTTACAGTGACATTAAGTGAAAGATGGTTACTTCATTCACCTCCACAACACAGATTAGTATAAACCTGTGGGAGACAAAAAGTGAATATTCAAGCTCAGGACATCTGTCTCACCCTTCAAAACACTTACTGATTTACTAAGGTCATTAAAATTAATGCAAACACTCCATTATGTTCTGGATCAGGTTGTTAACCTGATCTGGTTTCTCCAGATCTGTAACACGGAAGCCAATGTTTCCAATTTGTGTACCCAAACAATATCTCTTTTCCTCATATCAGGTTTCTGTTTCCCTTGCTGGGATTCTTGTCAACATTTCAATACACAAACTATATTGATGCAACAAAATAATTTATTGTGAGGTCTTTAGAAGGTCAGCAAGATCTTAGCCGTAGCAGTGCACATGTGTGAGAAGCTGCGGTTTAGGCATTATTATTGTCACACCTTTCTGTTAAAGAAAAAAAGACAGGCGAGGAAAGTAAGCTAATAGCTCTCTGTCCAAGGACTAGATGCAGAACACTGAAACCTCAGCAAAGTATCAGATGGACCTTGAAGACCGTGCAAGAGAGGGCACAAGACTCTTCCCTCCCACAAGCAGGAGGGAGGATCAGTAACAACAGCTAACTCAGGGTAGGCAGGGGGGAAAGAGAGAAAACCCGATGTAGAAGCCCTTCCCACACCGTGAACTTTCAGGGGGGACTGGTTATGTCTGAAGTGAAGCAGGTTGCATAGCTGGTGAATTTGGGTATCACACAGAGAACGCAGTTTCCAGCAGTGAGATGGCCACCTCTCAAACCACTTGGCCTGACTCTGGTGGTTCTCGCCCATGCCCAGAACTGCCCTGGACATAAGCCCCCAGACCAGATGTACTTAAATTCAAAGGAGATTCAGAAACTGGACATTTCTTTGTCTATGTCTCAATAAAATCCTTGATCCACTAAGTTTTCTGATAGCACCTTAACATACCACGTGATCAAGGCCTTCACAAAATGCAGTTCCAGCCATTTCTTCTTCTAAAATGCCATAATAAGTACCAATTTCCATCTTCCCCAACAGCTTTCTGATCATCATTCATCAGGGAAAAATGAATCTATTCTCAGCTTTGCCCCTGGGGACTCTCTAATTCTGGAGGGAAGCGTCTTAGCCAGAGGGTTAGAGCCTAGTCTGGAGGAAGGATGGGGAGGGATGTACTTCATCCCTCCAGGCGTGCCACTGAAGAGAGAAGGGGGGGAAAAATACCACACAACCATCAACATTCATTAAATTAAGCAGGAGGAACAAAAGATTGATGACCTACAGCCTTATGACTAGGGAAGGAAGGAGAAGTTCTCAGTACATGCTCCAAAAATGCCACCACTGTTTACAAGAGCGGTGTAAGTGTCCCAGCAGAGATCCCGCCTGGGCGTTCCCACAGCTGCCCACAGCCCTGAGTAAGGCACTTTGGTCCTTTTGACATGCCATATGGCTCAGACTTTCTATACTTTTTAGGTCAAAAAGACTTTTGGCATCTTTTACATAAAGATTTTAATATTTTGGATGCCATTTGAAGTGGTTTAGGAAGTGCAGCATCCCCCTTTGAGGAACCTACTTTTTTTTTTTTTTTTTTTTGCATCTGACCTTTAAGAAATAAGACTCCAGAGAGGCAGCATTTTATCAGAAGTATTGTAGCCTAGGCATACATCCTAGCAGAAATCTAGAGGGAACTGAGGACCATGAACTGACCATATTGTACTGCAGGGGTGCCCGAGATGGCAGCTTTCCTCCTCGTACAGTTATATCCCACTCTAGACCTGGCTCTTAGAAACAACACAGATGAAATACAACAATTAGCATATGCTCAGTGTGAAGTCTATTGCTTTTTATAGACAGCAATGGAAAAAGAGGCTTAGTAAAGCTCTTACAAATGCGAATACATGCCCTGAGTATTACAGCTGCACAAGGTTTGTCGATCTCTGGGGTGTGGACCTGGCTCCTGCAGTCCTCCTCTGATCCAGCAGTCACTGGTGCTTCTCAGTTACTGCCCAGGACCCAGGACAACCTGATCTGCAATGCTGACAGCTCAATAGGGACAAGCCTCGTTCTCCCCAGCTATGCAAATCTAATGCCATGACTTACATTAGGAAGATATAGCACTGCAATATCTGCTAGCTGCAGTAACGGGATATTGCTCTGAACTAGAGAGACACTGAAAACATAGAAAATACCTAACAGTTTGAATTCTGAATCAATGAACTTAAAGGAAATTCTTGCAAAAGACAAAAGATTGAAGTCAGAGTTATTCTATACCTTGAGACTGACATTGCTTTATATTTATATGACCTTTTGCTTTCTTTACATTTTCCCTTTTGCTTTCAAAAGCAGTATTTTAAAAAGTTGTGTTGAAGATGAATTTGAGTGAAAATGATTTGTTCTGGAGTAATGTTAAGACCCATTTCCAGAAAGTATAGAAAAATACAGTCAGGTTTAATGAACTTTGAGCAAAGATGAAGGTACATTCTTTGGGAGTGCAGCCAAAGCTCCGGACACAGGAATCACATTCCCGGAAGCTATGGCCCGACAGTTGGCTGCAACCAGCTGGAACACAGGGAAAGCCCAAAGATAAGCATGCAAGAACAACTAAAGGTCGCAGGAACACATGAGGAATATGAAAAGAATAACATATTATCAAGAAGAGGCTTTGAGGAAGATCTGCCAGAAAGATGAGGTGGGCAGGAGAATTCACTGGAGGAACAAAGGGGAAGAACCTTGCATCGAATTTGGAAATTGTTAGCACCACCTATTGGTGACAATTTTAAATGGAAAAAGCTGGCCTATTCCCAAGTACATCTACATACAGAGAAGAGAAAAGTCATTGCTACTATGATGTTTGTTTTAACAAACAATAGGCAGTTAAAATATTTATAAAGATGGGATACTTAGTTGCCCTTTTTGTGGCGTAGTTTAGATTGAATCTCAATAACACCCTAAATGCTTGGAAAATAACATATGTTTGAGCTTAACAAGATATAATTAGGTCAGCATTAGATCTGACCCTATCTCAATTAAAATAAGAGAAAATCCACTGAAAAGCCCTTTCTATGTCTTTCACACTTATTAGTATTTAAAAATACATGCAAAAAACTCCATGCACTCTAACAAGCAGCACAGTGGAAAAGACTAAAAGATAAATGTCTATAATAAAAAACCTACGCATTGTTTCCAAAGTTGGTCTAATCAATCAAAATGTATTTTGTTCTACATATTTGTTTATTGTATTACATTTGCTGACCTGTGTGAGTAAAGCTTACAAATATTGTTGATCTTGTGCTTTTGGGGAAAGGAAATTTCAAGTAAGGCTCCACCCATCATAGAATTATTGCTCTTAAGAGTCACTTAGAAATAAGCCAGGATTTCTTGGATTTAGAGTTATGGTTGCTCTCATTTACAATTGCCATTGTTATAGGGGTGATTATTGGCCAACAAAAAAAAGGGGTTTTATAATGGTAAACATGACTCGGACGTGGAGCAATACAGTTGCTGCCCTAGTAAACCTACAGTCTAAATACATCAATTTGTCTGCTCCCTGCCCACATCTTCTTTTTATTTAGATTGCTAGCCTGTTTGCTAGCAAAACTCCACTCAGAGGAATGGCACTGATTTGCAGTTCAGACAGGTTAAAATCAGGGGGAAAAGCCTTGGTGGAGAGGCTCGGTTAACATCTATTAGCAACGGCAGTCCTTGGCCAGGATGGTGCTGGGTACCTGCGAGAGCCTTAGCTTCCCCTGAAGTTAATTTGCTGATTTTCAACAACGGGTGGGATCAGGCCCCATTTCTGCAAGCTCTATTAATAAATAATTGAATGTATTCAAAGGTGTTCGCGAAGAGCCGTGTTTTATCTCATGCATTTGTTATGTTTCTTTCCTTTAAGAGTCAGTTAATAAAGGGCCCAGGCAACAGTGAGCACTTCTGCTGGGCCCTGCCTGTTCTTGGCCCAGCCAAGCAGTAGCAGTCAGTGTCCTGCTCGTGCTCCGGTCCTTTACAAGCAAAAGCCTGCCTGAAAGGCACAGTGCAGTTTATGCCTCTGACTACAGTACATGTGTATATGACTTAAAGTGACTTAATTTCTTAATGTTTGACTTCTGTTAATGCATTTTTTTGTTGTTATTATTTCTATAAACAATTAAAAATATCAGGAATCCACAAAAATCTTGTAAAGGTATTTGTGTGCTGAAAGTGCTCATTTAAAAAAGTGGAATACTGAAAATCTTGTGTAGGTATGGAATAAGTGTGGCTTAGATATTCTGGGTTTATGTCACAAATTTTACTAAGGGAACAATTCAAATTAAACAAATTATTAGGATTTTTAAATATATCTCAGAAATTACTTTTTTTTTTTTGCCTTTTATTTTAGGAATTCTTGTAGTGTCTCTATTTATTTTATCATTAAGACTTTGCAGAAAAATTGAAAGTGGAGCTCAGCAATGCCCTAAGTTTGGAGAGGAATTATAACCACTGCATTTGAAAACACATTAAATCTCTAACTGAGTGAAGATGCAGAGTATGTTGCTGCTCTGCACTTTCTACCTGTTAAACTTCCAAGAGAAAGATCTACTTTGAGATAGAACCAGAAAGAAAATGGTTTTGACTAACGGATAGTGCTGAAATTTTCACTGTTAAAATGGTATTTTAGATAGGTTGTTTTCTGGGAAGCTACACCTTAAAAAATGTTTTGCAATATGACCATACTCCATTACATTTGCATAAGTTATTTGCTTAACTTCAACCAAGCTGTATTTAGCTTTCCTAAAACCATAGACTTCAAAAGTGGCACTGCAAGTGTGTAAGGGGTTATTTAAATAACATTCCTCAGGTACTTCAGCTACTTAAGAAAAATGTCTGTTGACAGGCCTGAAAACTGGAATCTTGTGGTGGTGCCTATTTAGTGAACTGCGAACCACAGAAATGTTGATCATTAAGCATTACTTCCCCGCTCCTCCACTGTGCCTCTGGAAGGAAATCAGTCTTTGTATTTGCTAAGCTCCTTTTATCCTAGACCCTTTGAAATTATCAAAGGAGTTAGTCAAAAACACCAGCCTGGAAAACGAGAGCTCCTGATTTTACCACTCTATCTGCCACAATGTGGTATTTAGTCTTGTGAATCTTCTGGCAAAGCTTACTCAGGCAGAGGTGTATTTGTTGTTTGGTTGGTTTTTTGTTTATTTTTAATAGAAAATAGCTAAAAAAGCAAGAGTTTAAATAACCTGTACCTTAAAGCCACGAATGCAAGCACAGGGATACCACGTGCCCTGAGCTCCCGGTCTTGTGCCCAGTGCATCAGACCACAGTACTACTTTGGGTTCTCCAAGGCAGAACCGAAGGGCTAGTCTAAATCGGCATAGCTACACTAAAGCCAATCAACACTCGCCGATGATCCTTTTGTCTTTACTCTCTTATCTATATGTTTGGAAATACACTTATTTAGTTCTATCTCAAAGAATGATGGAGAAATTCATGCTTTTCATTTCAGGTTTTGTAGGCCTCAAAGAAAACCAAAAAATACAGGCAAGTGTTGTACAACCAAGATTATAAAATAAAATTATGAAATGAAATCCTTAAATGAAGTGATTCACATTTTTTCTGTGTGAAAAACCATTTCCAAAATCAACTTTCCCCTTTTTAGGCCAGCTGGTAGTTTCTATTGATCTTTTTGGAAGACTTCTAAACAAATCCCTAATGACTTGTTCCTAGTCAGGGCCAATGACAACATCAGCCTTCTGAGACACTGTGGTTCCCTGCGCTTTCATGACACAACAATTACACCACTATATTTTCCCAAGAGGAAGCTAGGTCACCGAAGACTCACACTCCTAAATGCAAATACCTGTTACCGTAGAGTAAGGCAGAACAACGGGAGCAACCTCAACCCCAACACAACTGAATAGCAAAGAAGCCCGAGCACCTCTGTCCCTGCCGGACATATGGATATACCCCCCCAGGGAGCCACGTGGCCAGGGCAAGCCCATAGCACGGGACGTCAGCCCAGGAGACCAGTTCCTCTACGTACAGTAGAGAGGGGAGGAAGAGAGGGAAGAGCTGCAGGACTGCACCAAGCATGCAAATAACATCAGCACCACTGTAGCAGAACAACAGAAATAGAGGAAACAGCAGGGAGGGGGAACAATAAAGGCATCTCATCACTCAGTAGATCCATAACCAATCAATAAACATGAAAAATCAAACATAAAAACCCTGGATCTTTGCCTGCACAAGATTGGAGCAAAGGTTGGATTAGCGTTAGCACCTCCAGAGAGCCCTCACAGAACATCTCAACCACTCTGCACCTAGAAACCTCCCACTTAAACCTTTTCTGAGCAACTTGAACCAAGTCGGTCCTGACAGCAGCTGCAGCCCTGGGGCTCCTGCTTTCTGCAGGCTCCGGGCACTGCTCAGGGTGGCCACGCTGCCCGGGAGACAGCAGGGCATGGGTCTCCTCCCATCGCCCACTGGGACGGAGTACGGGCCCATGGCTGCTCCGGTGCAGCCCCAGCAGTGCAAAGCAGCAGCCTGCAGAAAACCGAAACCCGAGGTAAAAGGCAGAAGGAGAGCACCCGGCTACCGAGGGCGAGAAGACAAAGAGAGGGGAATGGCAGCAACCAGGTAAACTGACAAAGGAGGAGGGAAGAGGAACTGTTAGCAGGATGAGAACATTTATCATTAAAAAATACACTGTTCTTCCCAATGTGTTTGGATGGGGAACACGTTTATTGTGCAGGTGCAGCTTATCTCCGTAGCTCAGAGAACAGTATAGATCAGCTCTCTGCTGTCATCTTGACTGACAGACAGATGTTGCTGCGGCAGAGCGACAGCTGAAAAGCTGCAATGATTGATTCCAATAGTGTCTTGCTTCATTTCAACCAATGAGAAGCTTGCGCTCATTCCACTTTTATTGAAGTGATTTCTTCTAATTGGCTATTTAATGCCTTAAAAAAAATACCAGGAGATACAGGTCAGTGCTCCATTAAGCTGAGGTTTGGGCAGTGTTTTTCAGATACAAATGAAGATTTGCTTACGCTCAACACAAAGGCTGCAGAGAAAAATTAATGATTTTATCAGGTAAAGCAGGTGTTGTGGTCACACCATCAAGGTCACTAGCATTAACAAAACACTCTGAAAACAGAATAGTGGCATGTTCCCAGCAATGTGCTGGAGTGTGGTAGAGATAATGTGCTCAGCCTCAAGGGGAAAAAATATGATGCGCTAACACTCACTAACAGCTGTTAATGGCAGAGTATTGTGGACATGGAGAAGCATGTTTGACCTCCTAGTCCTTTGGAGGAAAATGTAAACAACTGGCTTGATCCCCCACTGCCTTGCCCCTGCTATGGCCTTCTATACTTGTGCCAAGTAAATGCAGCATATATGTTAAATGCTATCACATCAAAAGAGCTGAGCTTTACCACCACTTGCACAGGTGTAAAAGCCTGCAGAAAGTGCAAGGTAAGGGATAATTAGAGCCTGTAAGTGCAGGATGAGGGGCTTATGCAAGAATAAAGTGACACAGACAGAGAAATGTGGTTACAGTGACTAAATGAAAACAGCTTTTTTTTTTAAGTCAACTGAGCAGGAGCATGGTGAGTCACAACTACTTGCTTCCAGGACAAAAAAAAATTTTTATTACTTTTTCCTGGGAGCACAGCAGAGCCATCTTATCTAGAAAAGGCAGAACTCCTTCCTGGCTCAGCAGACCAAAGTACTTTCAAGGCTAGCTGTGCAGTCCACTTCTGCCTTACTTATACTTGTAGAATGGCCTCCCCAGCCCATCTCATTTTGCCACTGCAATGACATGTCATTATTAGAGGCTCAAAGAATACCATTACTGCTAATATGGGAGCTAAAACACCCTTAGCCCAGCTCCCCTCCATTAGCAAATCCACCTTTCCTAAAGTCTTATTGAAGAAGATAGTAGCGCTTCACTCGCCAGAAGGTGCCTAGTTTTTATTACCGATTATGGTGTGTGAGCATTAAAGAACAGTTTGTCCTGCCAATCTCAATATGAAAAAAAGATCAAAAACTATTTGCCTGTACAGAATATATTGATCCAGAAGTCATTGCATACAGTCCTCACAGGCACTCTGAAGGGTCTACGTGGCCTGCAAACATCTTTGGCAGCCACAAGAGATTCCTTCTGAAGACAGTGAGTCATTGAGAAATTTGTCACTTCAAAAGGCCTTTGAGCAAATGAGGTTGAAATTCCTAAGTGCTCCTCAGAGATGGGAGAGAAACTATGGAGGACCAGACTGGGCCATCTAGAAGATCAACATGGTGTGCATCTTCTTCTGAAGCCTGAGGCGCTGCCTCGATCCAGCTTGTAGATTTAACATTCAGCTGAAATTCTTTTTAAATAAAAACAAATACAAACCCAGAGCGTGACAGTTTGTACCATCTGCATGGAATATGAGCTTGAGTTTTAATAGCATCAGTTATATCATTGTTAAAAAGCATTTTTATATTCAAATCCACTTACTGATTATAAATCCTTTGACAAAAGAGCTAGTGGCATGTGCTCACGCACCTGCTGCCTTTGTGTGTTCCAGTCCATTTCGCGCCTGTGAAGTTCTACATCAACGCGGACAGTAATATGCTGGGAAGCTTTCCCCAATTTTTTTTCTTACACAGTAGTACAGCAAAGCCTGCCCAAAAACCCCTAAATACCTGGTGCGTTAAATGTGATTCTGTTATCAGAGAATCTTAAGGGAAGATAGACAAGTACTGGAAATTAATAATATTAAGGGATAGGCTACTATTTTGGTGAAATAAGAGATGCATTTTGACAGCACTCTCTGGTACCGCAGAGGTTGATTTTATCGCTGTGCAGCAGGTCAAGACTTTACTATGCACACTCAGATCCTGCTGGACTCACCCTTTTCTCAGTTGCACAGCAAACATTTCAGACTACTATAATTTCTGTTTCTATAAACTTTCTACACACTTTCTTCATCTTACTTTAAAAATGGAGCCCTAGCTCCTCACCCACTGAGCCATTTCCAATTCCTTTACCACTACTGAGAGGGATGCTGTATAAAACCAGAGGCCAAAATCTGCACTGTGGCTTCATTACAGAATAACCTACAACAAAACAATGAGAGTAGGATGATTTGTATTTAATCAAGTGTTCATAAAATATGTAGCTGAATTTTTTTTTAAATGCTTCTATTTAGCTTTGTTTGACAGATCCTTCTTCCCCAGCAGCTGCATTCTTTGACATATTAGAGACCGAAGCAAGAGCTCTTTCCATCAGCAGTTCCACAGACTCTAAAGAGACGAGACATAGGATTAACTAACTGCGCAACAGAATTGGGGTTTGCAAACTAGTTTTAATAGTCACATGCGCTTGACAGTCCACTATCAAAGCAAAATGTGACTGCTTTCCTCTGCTCAGGCACCAAGTTCTCCTTCCACAGCCAGGCCTTGCCTCTGCACTGGGACACGAGCCAGCAGCTGCGGAGTAGCACATCCTGCTCAGCTCTTAAGGAGGTGCCACTTCACTCAATCCAGTCCCCAGAGTGAAACAACTTAGGTAAGAGATGAAGATTGATATAAGCATTTTTTAACAGTTTACACAGCAGGAAGAGTTTTATGAATAGTAAAAGCCAAATGCAGTAAACCAGTCAAGAAACCTTCCAAAATATAGGAGGGCCCCATTTCTCTTTTTCTTGTATATTGGCCATGTGTTTCTGTGGTACCTGCAGACCACAAAAAAATGCACGCAAGAAACAGCTTTTGGAGGAAACCAGTCAGTAGAAACACTAAACAAGTCTGCCTTGGATTCCCATGTGGGATGATTAGAGAAAGAAAAATAATGCACACACCTCTGTTGCTATTATTTGTGCAAGATCCCAACTTTTTTTCTCAGCAGAAGACCAGTAGTGAATGTAAGGTGATAGCTTAACATTTTTAGCTCTGTGAGAAAGAGTACTAGGGAAGGTAGCACTCAGCTGTAACCACTCTATTCATGCTATTCACAACAGGTTTAAAAAAAAAAAAAGTGGTTATAATTTTGCTATAGCTGACTCAAGCTGGATTTGAATCCAGAATCTGAAGGCAAATTAGATTTTAACATCTACATTAAAAAAGCAGTTCACCTTCTGAACTGGATCAACTTTGATGTCTTGCTAAAAAGTTTAGTTGAATTGTAGTATGATGAAAAGACTCCTGTTCAGCAGCAAAGGAGACAATTATTAAACCAATCTTAATTAAATCATGGACTTAATTTTAGGATCCCAAAAGGAATATTGAAAGCTTGGTCCAGTTACACTGACCCTGGTCCAGAACACTGAAACTTATCCATCAAAATAAATGTATTACCAGTACTTTGATACAACAGATGCTCGATGAGGGACTATGACAGAGCAAATGCCTTTTTAACTGTAATTTTTAAACAGAGTTATTAAACTGCACTATAGTATATGTTATCTTTGAGGGGGAAAAAGTGTAGGACACGAAAAACAATTATTACAGAACACAAGCTTAATTTTTCAAGCACTGGTTTCAAAATTAAAAACATCTGAACAAAGGTTTTCTCTGAGGAGAGTCACTTTGTAACCAATTCAAGTCTTCAAATAGCTATTTTAAAAAAAAAAAAAAAACCCTGTCAGCTACATAAATTGTTTTTCCTTCAGATTCCAAATCCTGTTAAGCCAGGTTGATTAAAATGTTGCATTAAGAAAAAAAAGAAGGGGGGGCAATCTAATCACCCCTTATAAAAAAGGGAAAGCAGCAACTCAATTTTAAAGCATCATGAACAAAAAGCTATAGCCCATCTATCATTCACATATGGATTCATGTAATGATTCTTCAATTAGAATTATTATCTATACAGCAGCTGAAGACTGAGAACTGCTGATACACTGCAGATGAGAACATTTGCTAGTCTCTGGGCTCCAGCCTTTCTCAAAAAATGATGATCGCACAATACAGATTGCTCGGTTTATGTGTATTAAGCTGCAGTGCCAGCATTTACATTTGCAACATTACAATTTTGCTTTCTTAGGCTCAAGAGAATTTGCTGCATCTGGTAGATTTTATTTGCTTTGTATTGTTTCAAACAAAGTGTGACTAGGCAATATTATTGGTCAAATAGTCCTCAGATTTATTAATTATCTTAGAAACTACAAAGGAGGTAAAGTAAGAGCGAGTTTTTGAGATGGATCATTCACTGTCAGTTTGCTTGCTTGCAGACTTGTGTCCCAGTGCCATCTACTCCTTCA
This sequence comes from Apteryx rowi, assembly GCF_003343035.1. Lineage (NCBI taxonomy): Eukaryota > Metazoa > Chordata > Aves > Apterygiformes > Apterygidae > Apteryx > Apteryx rowi. The sequence continues at coordinate 753,657 of NW_020449653.1, read as the reverse complement.
TTTCTTTCACCTATATAGATCCAGATAGTAGAAGATGCCACATCAGAAGCAAGGGAAAGAAAGGCAGCTCATGGAACAGTTACAGACATTGTAGGGGATGAAATTCACTTTGGCGATTCAAACCGCAGCAGTCCGAGATGCTCCTGCCTACCTGTGCGCCCTGCCCCATGGACAAAGGTTACGATCCTTGTCTCTCTGAAAGCAGAGCAGGTAGCATGTGCTTACTCTATAGCCCCTACTGTTTCAGGGCTTTCCCTTTCCTATTTACCCGCTGATAACCGCATGCTGCGACCTAGATCACAGAAGAAAGAGATGGACAATGCAGAAATAGTATCTGTGAGATAGCCTTACTAAATGCACATCTGTTCATGGTGTTTCTACTGTGTATTCTTGCTACATGAGTATGTATGTGAGCTGAACATCCAGCTGTCATCCTAAATGTCTCACTAGTAATATGGATGTTGGAGATAACTCAAAAACCTGCTAGAACCAACCTGTTATCTGGAAGCCTTTAGTGACAGGTGCCTATACAGAAGTGAAGAATAGGGCTGCACAATTAATTTTTAGGTTCAGGAGCTTCTTACCTCACTGTACAATCTTAAAAAGATCTTCACAGAAGGCAAATATTGTTAATATATTTGTTTTACTCTGCTTATTTTGACAGAGCTATGCCCATGCTATTATCATCTTTCATCAATATTACTTTTAGTGGGTAAGGCCTGCCACAACCATGAAGTCTCCCAACATCTGTAACACAAAGGAAGTATGAAAACCATGCTAATAGCTGTATGTTTCAATATTATTTCACTGCTTTATTATAGATATTGGTGAACAGAGAGCAAGTGCATTACATTATTCCTTTAAAAATACTCTGTTTATCTACCAAATCTCCTTTTTCAAATATGTGTTGTAAATAACAATTCTTCTCCATTTACTTTAAGGTAAACTGCAATTTGAATTACTTGCATAAAATTTCAAACTGTCTGCTTATAATGATGTTATACAATGCTTTTGTCTCTAAAAATTTAACATTGAGACCTAACAAATACAGGTCACAAAGCAAGCAAACAACAGTGGGAACTGGTTACAACTTACCAAAGTAATGTAACACAAATGTTTACTTCAAGAGTCTATACATCATGATGGGGCACACTTTAAAAATATTTCAAATTGCCCCACCTCAATTGCCATCACTGAGATTTCTGAAATGTTTTAATGACATACATAGACCCCAAAATACTTTGATTTTCTTTGTAACCAAAATCATTACCTTAAAATGATTTTTAATTAAAAAAATTAAAAGGTTTAAAAGGTTGAATTCAGAACAGAACACCTGCTTTTTTTTTCCCCCCTCTCCAAATACTTGTTTAGAGAGAGCTGTTGAATTTTTCATCTTTGATTTGAATTTGGAAATATTTTGAAGACAGGAAAATCACTACCTGAGAAAGCATGTCAATCTAGAGTTGAAGTGAGTGACTTACTTCCATCAGGCAATTTATTACCAGAACATAAAAGGTGGGGATTTCTTCCTCTCAGAAAAGCCAACTGCTGTTTTCTTTCTGTTCAGTTTCAGGATATTATTCATCAAACACTTACTCAAACTGCTATCATGCACCTCCCTAAGACTATTGTTATGAGATTTTAAAATTTGCATTCCGTGACTAGTCATCTAAATTAATAACTTATGCTCATTCAGGCATGGATCAGCAATATCCAAAAACAGAAAGAAAGGTATCACTACGGCCTTGTGATTTTTCACTGGCTGCTTCAATATACAGAATAYAGAGGCAGTGAGATGCAGAGTTTTGGCTCCCAAGCCTGTGCGAGAGCTTTACTGAGTGGCAGAACTAAAGTATAGCATGCTCTCAACAGTAAAAAAGCAAAAATTTACATCTACTTACAATCACATGCACTCAGTGGTCAAGTTAGATTACACTTCTCCTAGGACATATCTGTACAGCAAATAAGTGTGACTGTAGTCCAGGTAGCCATACCTTCACAAGCTTTAATTAATCTAACGTGTAACAAACAATGTAGAAGCAGCAGCTCAATTTAAGCTTAAGATAAAATGAACTTTACTTCTAAAGTAAGAGCACTCTTATCATGATTAGCGTACTATTAACTTCCACATATTAACACCATATTTTATATCAATTAATTGAACATGTTGGGGAGATATTCCTCTCAAAAGCATCACTATTTTGACTAAGCAATTTACAGAGGGCTCTGATCCCACCAAACAAAGCAACCAGAACATTTTGTGAAGTTAGAACTGATTAACTGTGCTATCCCAAGTGTTAATACATTACAGACAGACAAAGAAAAACGTCTTTGAACATTAGGCTCGCTTTGGCCAGTAAATGTGACAAAGCTACATACAATGTAGTAATTGCATATAATAATAATAATTAGCTAAAAATTTTAAAACCTACAGCAATGTCACTCCAGTGATACGGAACCTTTGTTCAAGGAACAGACTCTAAATCTATTGTTAACTTAATGAATTCACATCAGTAACTGAACACAGCTACAGAAGCAACAGTGCCAATGACAGGACACAGCTGAGAAGTGGGAGTCAATACATTTTAAAAACAACAGGATAAAAAATGCTAAGACACCCTCAAGTCCCACTGGCTCTTGAGATTGCTGGATTCATCCCACAGACTTCCTCCCTTTCAGTGAATCTCCTGCTCCCATTCAAGAGCAGCTACCAAAGAAGAGAAGAAATGCATAAAAAAAAAAGAAAAGAAAAGAAAAGAAAAGGGTGTGTGTGGGGGGGAGGCAGACTGTCCCTTTTCACTCCATACTCAAAAGCAAGGGGCTGTGATAACTGTACTCCCTTAAAAAATTTCTTTGGATTGCTGAACCCTGCAAATATTTCCAAGAGTTGAGAACTGACAGGATATGAGGCATTCTAGATTTTTCTTGGCCACTAAGAGTTGCTTTGTTCAAGGCAGTTCATAGCCAAAAAATGTGCCCCAAAGCAGCAGTTCTAATTCTGAGACGGTCTGAGGACCTGAAAAGACTATTACTTCAACTCTATCATCCCTTCATGCAGTTTTATCTTGTATTTAGTAAGTGCTATCCCAAAACTTTTATATAAGTCTTTGAAAAGAAATAAAGTGGCAAGTATGCTGAGGAGAAACAATAGACATTTAGGAAGCAGTGTAACATTTCTTGCTGGATATACACCTATACCTGAAAGGTCTGCAATCATTGCCACAGAAAATCTTGTTACTCAAGAACACGGGAATAAGCATTCTGTGATTTGCCAAACACCAGTCACAATAGGTCAAATTCACCCTCAGACCAAAAGGCTAGCTCAACATCTTTATGAACATAAGCTTTACTTTAGCAGATGTTAAGTACATTTAAGTGGTGCAAAAGGCTTGTGACTGGCCCTCTGTCTCAGGGAGAACATCACCTAAAGTTTTCTTTAAAGCTGAATTTCACCTGAGTTTTGTTGTTGTTTTCCCTTCCTCTCAGATGAGGAATAAGTCGTCTTCTGCACTGCAGATTCACAAGGCTAACCCAATACAAACCAGACATACTTCAGACAAAAGCGTATCTTCCTGTGTTACAAAATCTGCATCTTCTAGTCCTCAAGTTGTTCTGTGCCTGTATTAGAATTACTTATTTCATCTACAGTTTCTTCTTTCTTTACTTCTTTCCTAAAAGTCTTCAAACACTTGTCAAGTCTTTTTAGGAATATGTCTACGTCTTGTTTTTTAATTCCAATTGCTGATGCAGCATTGAGGTAAGCACAGGGATAGTCATTTGTATGTGACATAAAGCCTTCAAAAGTGTAGTTATTCACTGTTTGTACAGACCCACAGGGAACCACCCTGAAACACACAAACAAAATTGCAATTCAGTTAAAGATGCCTTGGACATTTTTACATGATAGCCTATGATGAACACATTTACATAAGTTCCTATACAGTGCAGCATCTGTTAGCTCTAAAGAATTTCAGGTAAGCAGACTTAGATCAGGTATTCTCCAAGTTAGTGCTCAGGTACCGCTATTAGTGACAGTAGCAGCAGATCCTAAATTAACTCTAGCCTGCGTGCATACACACATTTTCCTTCCCCTCTTCAGTTAAATTTATAAGAATGTCACTACTGGTATTTATGAACTCCCTGACGTGGGGGAAGAGACATCTGCAGCAAACTTCTATTCCATAGCAAGGCTTAAATATTTGACCTGCTCTGTTTCTTACCTGAGTTGGTTCACCCCTCCTCAGGTAACCTGAGCTCCCCAGGATAATCTTACTGATGCCAGCCTTCAAGCAGACACCTGCTTGGCACAGCGCATTGCAGCCCAGAACACCTGGGCTCAACTGATCCAGAGGGCTCAGCCTCCCGAATAGCTGGGACTACAGGTGTGAGCCGCCGCTTACTCATCCTTCTGGGTAAACATTTCCTGATTTCCCAAATCAGGTCCCTCATCTCTCACTGCTTCTACCCTCCTATCACAGTCTACCTCCTCAAATCAGGATCCCAAATGCCTCCTATCCATCCCTCTGTACTGCATCCTCCTTTTTCCCATCATATGACGCTAACCCCATATTCATTTCCTCCTTGCAGTGGATACTTGTCACCACTGCTTTTACCTCTTCCTCATTCTAAGAGCCTCTACCTATTGGACCCTATTTCTCAGCACTTTCATTACATACCCTTTCCTAATAAATCAAGATCTTAATCCACATCCTTACTTGTTAAAAGAACAACTCACCTTGCGGCCATAGTTAAAGCCTACACAAGCACTTACCACCAGTTGATCAGAATTTGTTACCTCTACAGAGATATTCCCTGCAGTTCATATAAGAAACTGCATTTGGGCAAATACCACTAGGATTGGCAGATCTTCCCTGTATGGAAGTGCTCAAACCACAGGTTATGCAAAAGCCTGTATGCAAGTGAAGTAGGGAACTGTTATTACTAATATTGACATTCAGCACAGGCATAACATTTAAAACCTGCTGATATACCAGGTGAAATGGTATATAAACACTAAAGTTAAAGAATCACTTGCTTACATAAAAATAGGAAAAACTGAAACCTTTGAATCAAACAAAATTGAAAAGTTGTAACTTTTCAAAAATGGAATCTTTTGAATCATTTCAGCTCAAGATGACCGAAATTGCAGGACAAGCCAAGGTTAGGACAGGCAAATTAAAAAGAGCATCTAACTACAGTACATATAGATTTACTGTCATTCATCTGTGCAGGAAGTGGAATAATCCAAGCTAATGAAGCATATCTTCTGATGTTGAAACATTCAGCTCTGCTAGAGAAAATGACATAACTCCATGGCAGAAGCTAGCATGGCATCAGTAATATTCAGATAAAGGAATTCTGCCAAAACAAATTTTAAATCATTCTCTTCTTCTAAAAGGTTTAAGCCAAAATCATCAAAAATGATTTGGCTTGCATTTCCATGTACCAGTGTCACTAAGAATAAATTCAGCTCAGACTGGCTCAGGATGTAGATTTCTTTTTTTTTTTTTTTTTTTTTTAAGCACAGTTAGTTCCAGAAAGCAGGATTTCCTTCCACATGACAAAAGCAATGCAGGGTATTAAAAGCTTATTCCCCTGATATCCAGCACAACCATATTTATGCTGCATAAACAAAACAAAAATAAAGATTCTCCCTAAGTAGCTTGCAACTTAACCATAAGATCAGACAAGAGCTGGAAGCTAAATGAAACCAAGGGGCTTTAGGGAATAATGACACTAAGTTATATGGGGATAGATTACCTATTTCGTCTACCAAAGCTAAGAAAGAAGCCCTCATCACTAAATCAGGCAGGTAGACATATTATTAGTAGATAACAGTGATGGAGAAGGGTATATTACTCTGACTCTTAATTACTAGGCTGAAATATGTAATCACGAGATATTGGGCACGAAATATAAATATTAGAGTGTACATTTTTACATACCCTAATACAAATGCCAACATTTTTTCAAAGTTCAGAGCATTCTTACCTCGCTCCAGAAACCTGTCTTGTGAAAAGCATCGATCCCAGCTGGGTAACAGCAGCATCATTATTTTCATCTAGATTCTTCAGTGACATGGCTGAAGTAACAAAAGTTCATATTAGAACTATTACAAAATTCCTCTCTTTCCAAAAGATAACCACAGAGGACAAGCCATCATCTAACAATAAAAATATGGCCAAGTATTTATGCTCAGATACAATGAAAAGATGAATATTAACATTACACTTAATTGTTTTTAGTTTTTCCACAACCTACCATTAATTACTTCTTTGGTTGGATTGTATGTAAGGCAGAGATATTGCACAGAGGAAAAATACTACTTTTTGGTGCTCAGCAGAATTTTTGTTTAGAACAAACATCTTCAATTAGGAATTCCATGATCTATTTCACAGCATTAAAAGATAATGACTGAAGCAACTATATCATAATTTACTTTACAAAATCTATTTATTTATAAAGTATTACTACAGACTAACATCTGCCTGTCTTGATTACAATAAATGAATATTTTGGACAGGAGTGATTTTGTATAAAAACAAAGGGCCTGGGTCACAGCTCTATTAGTCTGTTTTTGTAACAAGTTACCTTATTGGGTTCAATGGCTTCATCTTGGCCTAAGAATGATTTAATGGAGTGTAATGAACAATGTCTAATATAGAAGAACTGTATGTGAAAGTGCATTACAAATGCGCAGTGTATTAGACACTTTTTTAAGAATAAAAAACCCAATGATTACCTAGGGAAATGGGATTATGTGGTGTGTCCAACAGTCTCTCATTGTGGATGTCTGCCAACTTCTTCAGCTCACTTGAAAGATAGGAAAACATTTCCTGGAAAAAAAAAAAAAGGCAGTATTTTTGTTATTAGCTATCAAACAGAGAAAATAGTATCAATTTCACAAAACTGTTAAGCTTCCATTCCATCCTACAGGTGCCCAACTGATCCGTTTTTATGTGTACCAAATAACTGGGCCAGACAGCTCTCTGAAATCCTTCTATAAAGGAACAGCTCCATTTCCTGAACAACACTGCTCTTTCCCTCGAGCTGGTCAAAAGCTCTCCGTCTGGTCTAATATATGTGCCTGGGATGTTAGTCATTCTCTCTGTGACCCTGAAACTTAGGGAGGTAAAGTCTTGAAGAGATTTCCAAATTTTCCCCTGTGCTAGTACCCTGTCAAATGAGCTGAGCTTCCTTCCCGCCGTGGCCTCACAAGCCACAGAGAATGAACTGTTACTATCACAGATGGCCATGTCATGGCAAATTGCTCCTTGTACTATTTTAATCTGGACCAGTATTAATAGAGAGAAGAGTAGTGCATCTTGCTACCACTTATACAGAGTCACAATTACCACCAGTTCATACACTTCTTTTTGTATGAGAAGGACAATATAGTCTTAAGGAAGAGGGTACGAGCACACATTTGAACGTATTTTGTTTCACACAGTACATTGTCCTGAACGCACAGCCATATTGTGTAACCAGCCATCCTCCCTGTCCTCTCTCTAGGACTAACCCCTCCTGCTCAAGCCTACTAAACAACAGAGGCTGCAGAAATTCAGACATCACTTTATCAGACTGTTCCTTTATTGTGGAAAGCATCATAAAATTGAGACTCTTAAATGTTGTCTAAGGTACGACTCATATTGTACATAATAGATTGCTCCCTTTTCTTCATCCCCATTTTTTTTTTCCTTCCCCTTTCCCAATAATAATCTAGAGTAATTTATCCTAGTCTTCCTTAAACATCTTTCTTGTCACATCCCAACTCAAAATACTTCTGGGCAGAGTGAGAACACACACCATTCTTCTTAATGTGTCCTTTGGCTTCTCCTCTGTCCTTTTAAATGCTTAGTCTCTCATAAATACTAGTAAAAGATCTAGATGTTGGGTAGTCTTTTAAAAGATACTAAACATTGGATTTTTCCCTCGTTCTAGCCATAAAGATTGTGTTTCTCATCTACTTAAATGTGACTGCCTGTTTCAGTAGCCTGATCAATTTCTGGACACGACAAATGATTTTTCACTCTTTAGAGTTGCCTCCTCTGTTTGTAGACCAGTATCCTGCTCTGACCTGTACATTGACGAGTACAAATTACGCTTTGTGATCAAGATTATGTTCCTGAGCAGCACCCCCGCCTCCCCCACGAAGGTCATATGAAACCAAATGAGTTTTGTGGTGGCTAAGTTTGAAGAATGTTACAGCTGCTTTTCTTTAGCTACTGCAGTGAACCCAGTCTTATTTCATGAGAGATCAAATGAATGCAGCGCCTGACCTACCCTTCCTAATAAAATAGCACGGATTCAGCCAGAGAGAAAAAGTACCACGTTACTGGCAAAAATGAATTAGGCAATAGATTCGTTGTCAACAACAGCATAAAGCCTTTGTAATACTCAGAATAATAACAAAAAATTATGGGAGACATCTATGGTTAATTATCAGGACTATAAATTTGTGACAAATTATTGATATTTTTCAGAGGTGTTTTGAAATCAAGTACTTTTGTGGTTTCAATTCAGCAGAGCTTATTTACAGTACACTTGCAGAAGTTGAGAAACGTTTACTTAATGTTCAGATGCTTTTCCCTTCCTTCCAGTTCAACATGGAATATAAATACATTACTCATTTATTATATGCTTTGCCACAATGAGCATCGCTAATGTGTTTAGCCATTATATCAGTACTTTTCAGAATCCAATTTGTTAATTAATTTGTGCTCCCTCTGCTGGCTATTTACATCTACAATTGAAGCAAAATACTACAGAACTACACATTAACTGTGTCTACTATGGGTATATTTATTGTTGAAATTAGTCCTGAGAAAAACCTATATTCAAACAGTAAGAAATTCCCAAATAATTCATTTGTGTGTGTGTCACATATAGGGAATTCTGCTGCATCTCTCACAGTATTTTGTCAGTGAAAGGACTGCAAGTCGGTATAACCAGTTTGTTACCCACTGTATAAATGTATAAAATTAAATTAAAATTAAATACCTAAGTTACTAGGTCATCCTTCACATACATATGGATTTGGCAGAAAAAGGGAGAATGGAGAGATGGCAAAGAAAATCCAAGGATGCATTTTCATTAATTTGACTCAAGCTACCTGAACACAAATTCAAAACTACTTATTTTTGTAAGCTATAATATTTTGCATCTTTCAATTGGAAAGCCTCTAGATATTTTATAAATAGTTTCAGCAGTTAAGCAGTTTGTTGTACAATAGATGAACGGTCTTTCCAAAAAAAGAAAAAGAAGGCAATATTTTTGTGAGGTCAAATCTATAACCAACCTCTATTATAAAATATTTGTTACGTAGAAAATTTATAAGCACCCTAAGCAATTATATTCAATGAGCTCTTATATAATTTATTTTCTGTGGTAGGCACCCTAGTTTTCTCAAATGGAGCTAACTATTATGCTAAAGTTGTATTGAACAACCTGTGCACTAAATGTCAGTTGTTTTATTTTTTAATTCATTCTTTCCCCTTAGAAACTTTTCACAAAACCTCAGCAGGCTAGCAGAATGAATGCTAACCCACATGAAAATGTCTTGCACTTTTTATGGTCTTCCAAATTATTTCTAGCATCTAAAACAATAAAATACCTCAAAAAAAGAGAGGAGAAATTGACAAGTCAGCAATGGCATAGATGCCCAGCATGCCAAATGACAATTATTTGGACAAATGGCCAACTTCCACAAAAGTATATACAAGTATTATCAAGAAGGTTTGTAATGATTCACTATTAGAAGTACTTGAATCATGCTGTATCTACATTATAAAACTATACAACTTTGTTTTGTTTTAGAACCTTCACATTAAATACGGCTGACTCTTCATTTCTTGCTCCAGTGCAAGAGGTACTGCACAGAGAGATAGTTCTTGTCCCAAATGAAAATAGCTACAGGGAGAAAAGAAAGTGAAAAGCCAATAACTCCAGAGAAAAAGCACAAGATGGTGATACTAAATATTCCATCAGCCCCATACCAGCTTACAGAAACAACTGATGAAGGCAAGAAAACCTTTTCTGCATGGTTGAAACCATCCTAGTTGGTTTGAGCTGCCCTGCTTGCTTACGCTCTGGGACAGTCTGTAATATGCCTCCCTTGCCTTCCTCCCTGTTTTACTCATATCTGAAAAAACCAAAGTTGTCCAGAGAGCAGCCATATGCTTATGATGCTGAAGAGGACACTAAAGAAGAGTAATTTTACAACCTCTTTGCACTAGATACAGACTGCCAACTCTCATATGCTGTACATGAGACTGATTTGGTCCTGTCTTAGGTACTTTGCAGCAGCAGCTGTTCATAACGCAACTGTCATGGCCTCTTCTGCTTTCTGTATCAGACTGACCAGCTGCATCTGATCTGTGATCGGATCAGACCACCTGGCACACTGCTTCATGCACACAAAAGGAGGCTGCAATGCTGATCATAGAGGCCTGTTAGCACATGCCCCAAAGAGCCCCATTAGAAGGCCTACTTTCTTGAAAGGCAGTCAAATATGTGACAGAAACTCAGTACGTGCATGTGTATAATACCCACGCATACCATGTAACCTCATATATACATGCTCTTGCATTGCAAAATAAAGACTTTTGTTCTGAATATACAGTATACTAGAAAGTTTTAAAAATATAAAAGTAATTACAGAACATTTGTTTTTATATCATGTAAAACTAAACTAACAAATTGTTCAGTAAATCTTGCCAACCTTCTATGAAGAAGAAACACTAGTCATAATCATCATTTTATATATTTTAAAAAGTTCTTTTGTAACAGCACTGATGAGCACATACTCTCTTCAGTACTTGAGATCTGACTCCTTGTGGGCCATCCCTCTCTAGTACATGCTCTATGCAAGTATACTGCTTTGCAGCTACCATTCAAACTTGGCTCTTTTTTAACTACATAGCGCCATTAAAGATAATGATTATATTCAGTTAAACTACATTCTGCCTGCACCCAGACAATAAATTGAACATTGTTCTACATATTTCACACAAGAGGAAAATCCTGCAACATTCCCACAGGTATGACAAACTATAATGTAGCAAATTGACTATACAAAAAAGGAGAAACAAATGTCTTTCATCTTGAAAGAATATTTAAATTTTGACATTAATATCCAGCATTAAGCGTCTTTCTCTTGCTCTGAAATTTGATCACAAGTAGAGCAACAATATAATCTCACACTGAACTGTACAAGTAATTCATTCCTATCAGAATAATCCACATTGTCTTACATCAATGGTAAAACATGAAACGTAAAACTAGTATTTTACTTAACTGTAAAAAAAAAAAAAAAAAAAAAATCCTCCCACTTGGTGTGGTTTTAAATATTTTAGATTGTTATGCCATAAAGACATAACAATGACCCCAGCTGATTACTCTTAGAAGCACGTATATAGACAGACAGATACAGATATTAAAAGCTCTGTTGCATCCCAAGTAACACAATCATAATTAAGATAAGAGTACCTTCATCATCAGATTGTTAAGGAAAGATTATTGAGGAAGTGTATAACTGCTGAAAACAGAATTAAGGCATTACCTCTTTGATAACATCAGTATACTAACTAGTTAAATGGACCAGCTGCCTACATGTTGGAAAATAGTTAACAGGTATTAAATCTGATATGGAATTTTGGTTTCTTGCTCTCCATCAATTCTGAGATGATAATTAATTCAAGTCTACTGTTCATGATATCAAGTAGTGTTGCCCCTATATTTGTCACATGTGGCCTAGCTCAGCCTACAAAATACATACCTGAAAATAGAGATGCACGTTTAAGACCTGGTAATACAGGATTTGAAACATAACACACTGAGGAAATCAAAGGAGTCGTTACAAAAATCTAACCTTTACATAATATTGAGTTCTCTGAAAGAAGAGCTATTAACAGATTGACTACAGATCCATTATCGTTATCTGCATTACAAAARGACCTAGACTCCCAAATGAGGTCAGGAGCCCACTGTTCTAAACACTACATAAATGTATAAAAAGGCTATACTGACAGTCTAGAACAAATGAGAAAAAAGTTACTGCTGGTAGTCTTTTCCATTCTTTGTCTGGAGACATTGGTTTAAAAAAAAAAAAAAATCGTTGAAACATTCCTTATTAAGCTTTCACATATGGCCACCTTTAGTCAGATGCTTGGACAGCACATGCGCATTACTCTTTTGCTCTTCCATCCTCAGAGTCATTGCACCATTTCATTCCTCCATATAAGAACATACAGTCCCATACTCTTGGACAATTGCAGACTCCATGAACGTCAGCCCATTGGAAAACCTCTCAGATATTCTTTCTCCTCCCCACTTTAAACAGTTCATCTACGTAAAAGAAAACTGGACATATTTATTTTCTTGGTTGCAAGAGATTAATCTCTTCTCAGTAATAGTCTGGGCTTTCTGACTTGAGTTCAAATAACCTGAAATAACACTGATGTGAATAAGAATAAGGTAAAAAGAGAAAAGAAAAAAAATACCTGTTGTTTTTTATAGCTGATTTTTTGTGTGAGTAGGTGTAGCTGCACCAATATAGAAAGGAGTACTCAATGTCAAGCTATAAATAGCTCCTGCTGAGAGCATAATAGCTCTGCCTCTGCTTTCACAGAGCACAGGCAATAAACTATCACTATTACATTTTAACAGTTCAGAAGCAAAAACATTTAAGCAAAAAAGGTTTCTATTTCTACAGCAAATCCAATAAAAGAAACATATTTATGCCATATATAGGCCGCGTTTATGCAGCATATTCACACTTGAAATATAAAGACCTGAAGTTGTGAAAATGTAATGTTTTATTCGTGCTAGAATTCTACTTCCAAGAAAATTATATAATTTTAAATACAAAGCTATTCATTAAGACACTGTATTTACTAAGGAATTATTATTCATGACTTGGCAATATTTATACTGCCCATTATGTATTTGCATCCAGTGTAAATCTAAATCAAAATCAGCTTTGCAGCAGACTCAATAAATTCACTTGAGATTCTTTGGAGATTTAAAAAAAAAAAAAAAAGACAATCTGCTTTTAATGAAGATACAAACCATGCATGGCAGCAAACACAACTGTCTAGAATACAGTAAGGTTAGAAAATTTATTCCAATAGCAGCAAAACTGATGACTGCTTTGTGTTTCACAAGTCATGTCTTCACACGTTAATTGTGCAGAACACTTTTTTTAGCCTTTGTAAAACAACTAAGCTGTTTTTCTATATTCTAGCTACTCCCAGAGCATCCCAGTTCCAGTACAGAATTTCTGGATGCCTGTATGAGCAGCTAGAAACAAGTCATAGCATACAGCACTATTGCCCTGCCAGGTAATCAGAGGCACCAGCAAGCCATCAGCAGGAAACAACTGGAATGTATTTCCTAAGTAAAATAATGGAACAGATCATGCATGATTTAAAGCTATTAAGTTACGGCATTTAATCCACAGCTTCTCCTTATCTAAAGCTCTCTACAAAAAGAACATTCTATGTTAAAACGTACAGCTAACAAAATCAAGCCTCTTAATATATGGAAAATACCGGAATTAAGGGCAACTCAAGATGCACAGGTTCCAGCCCTAAGCCAACTTGAATGTTTGTGCAATGCAGTTATAGCCAACATAGCAGAGAGTCGGGGAGAGGCAGGGAAGAAACCTAGCTCTGTATCTAGATGAATGCCTTAAAAGACAGTATCCTTCTCTCTTTGTAGCCATGTATATTACTTGTAACTTATCCAGAAACTGTGATTCCCCAGAGAAAGTGGTACATGAACATTTAATTAGACACTGTCATAGTACCAAGGCACAATAGGGCCAAATGAAGTAGCACAGAGATCCCCGAGTTAGCTCTGAATGTGCTGGACATCCACTTAGCACACTCCAGTGTCATGCTTTGGTCCTGCAAGCAGTGTGACCACAGCACTTAGTTTCTACTTCTTAGATTAAGCCTCTCTGGGCAAAATTCTGTTGTCTTAAGTCATACAGAAAAACAATAAATACAAGCACTGCACAAGACAGTGCAGGACTTTAGTTTAATTTTCTGGTTTGGAATACAACAGGTAAACCGTGCTTTATGAGCACTATTTGGCAAACAAGAGATTACATCACACTAGCATTCCAGATTAAGAGCTGTGAGCTCAGAAGAAATTCAGCAGCTTTCTAGAGAGAAACTGGATTTATAACACAAAACAGGTTCACAACAGGAAGACTTTGTTAACTGATGACTTCAGGAAAGTGCTGCTTACCTTTCTCTCTTTCAGTAACTGCTTGTAGCCACTAGTACCTAGAGACAGCAGTGTAATGAGGACATCTAAAGAAGGAGATGCAGATGCTCTTCCTGAAAAAACAGCAGACATTAAATTCACAAAAAAAATTGTATGACAGAAAGCTAACAATCAAGTTCTTTACAGTTATTTTGTATGTACAGATAAAAATCAGTCTGAACTATTTACCTGGATACATTTTGCTGATCTCCTGAATGAAGGACTCACTGAAGCCAGCAATGATAGCACCACCTACTGGAACCATAAAATTTTTGTCCAAGCTCTGAACAAAAGCATCTATTCTGCCTACTCGAGTGCCCTTTACCAAAACAAACAAAACCCACAGCATACATTAGGAAAAGCATTTGATAGCATCATAATTACACAGCAGTGTAACTGAAATAAATTTAACTCCTAAAACACTCTCAAACATTGTACTGTGATGAAAAACTAAAAATTGTAGCATTACCTTTTCTTAGCATTGCTGTTTAGTGTCATTATTACTGTTCATTGTCTGACTACATAATGCCCTATAAATTCCTCTTTTGCTGTGATTTAAAATAATGATTTTAGTTCTTGTAAGTCTATAGACTGTAATTCATTAAAAAAAATGCACATGGAATTTAATGGGAATTATATAGTTAAAAACTCCGTAATCCAAGATGTTTCACAGATGCTTATAGTAAAAGGGCTACAGGTTAATGTTTCATCAGAAAAGAAAAAGATTTATCTTAGTACATGTATATAATTGGCATTAAAACAAGTGGGCTGTGACAGCACTCCTTCATATCAGGCTGCTTGCAATATGAAGATCCAGATAATTTCCTGACAGCAGATTTCCCCATTTCCAAAAAACAAAGTGTCATTATATCTAGTTCATCAGATATTCTCAAAGGAACAAATGTAAATTCTGCAGTACGGCTTCCATTTGAGTAATACGCTGCTATGCACTGACCAATTAAGTATTCAGCATAACAGAACCTGAAAAGTATATTCAAGTACATCCCTACTACATATTAAAACCAAGAAATAGAAACAGGGCTAATACCTATGGCAAAAAGAGTGAAAAAAGCAGATCCAGCTAAAATATAGTTATTATTTCTATGTTTAAATAGCTTATTGAGTGGGAGAAGAGAAGAAGCATTCAAGAATTTGTTGGCTTTTTGGTGGGAAGATGAATGCCAGCATCCATCATTTGATTTAGCTGAGAAGAGAACAACAGAGGAAAAGCATGTCAAATGAAATCGTCTCAAAAGCTCCTTCCTGTTACACTCGCAAATTCTGTTCATGCTGCGCCTATCATGTCCGTATTGCAGACTATTCATTAATAACTATTTCCTCATAGACTGTACATTTCCTGTTGGAGGAAATACTTTTTTATAGATGAATGTGAAACAAATCATTAGCTCAAATGTATAAATTCCCATAGCCAAAAAACAAAAAAAGAAAACCCAAACCACCTGTCAAAGAAGCCAGGGAATAAAAACCCCCAAAACACAGAAACCAACACACTAACAACCCTATCTGTAGCTTTGTAGTCTGGAAAAATTATCATTAGATATGATATTATTTATGATAAAACTCAGCAATTCCACAGCTCCTTCATGCTAGAATTTCACTAAACTTGTGCAAGGTAAATACAGTAAACGTACTAAGTACATGATAAATACAGCATATACAATTTTCTATTTTACATGACATCTATATTTTTGTCAAATTCCTACAGTCTCTCAAGACTGTATAAAAACTGTAACATCACATGCCTGTGGTAATTTTATTCTAATTAAAAATACAGTATGTTGTTAAATGGGTACAGACTGATTTTATATATAACTACCAACATGTTTTAAATTCATAATAGTTCAGGATACCCTGGATCCTAATAAAAAATATTCCCTTATTTTTTTGATATAGGCAACAGAGAGAAAAGAGAAATGCTGAAGAAACAGCACACACAGATTGCAACAAACAAAAATGCAAGAATGGTAAGTTTTTCATGGCTGATCTTGCATGTTAAGTAACCCTCTTTTTCAAACTAAAAAAGCAACAGAAATTAAACTTTTTTGAACAAAACACTGAAGGTAACCCAGTATCCTCAGCTATTCTCTGTGACAACACCTATATAGTGTTGTTGTACGATCTTGTTCCTCAAATGAAAATCTGTAACTCACATTCTGATGAAGACTAAATTCCCATTCAATTATAGTGCCTTATTTTCATTGTGTTAATACATTTATGAAACATTTTTAAAAAGCTTATGAAAAAATCTTTCCATTATGAAAGATGCTCTAAAGGAAATGAAAGCTAAAAAAAATTATGTTTTAGTACATAAAGATAACATTTATTATATTTTTGTCTTCTGAAGTTCTACCTTGTGGGAGAATGGTTAAGCGAGAGAGGGCATGATCTCTTAGAAGTGAGCAATCCTGCCTTCTCAATGAAGGGAGGATCCCACGGCTATGTGAACTGTCCTTGAACATTCCTAGACCATTACAAAAGGGGAAGGCAAGTAGTGGTAAACAAGTAAAGGAGGGGGCCGACAAGCCCCTCCWCGTGAACAGCAACTTTGCACCAATCATATATCCGCTTTAGGCGCATGGACAGAAGTAAACCAATCATACAGCTATTGCTAGCGCATGCTTATTGCTTGTCTATATATACTCTGTGTAAGCTCTAATAAAGGGAGAACGACCATACTCATATTGAGACTCATCGTTACTCCGGGTCCGTCCCCCCACTCCAACACTACCTCCTTCTGTTCCATGTTCTCAAATATCAGACTTGCATGGGATTAGTTTCAAAGCTGTGAAACAGCTGGTAAAATATACTAGTGTTGTCTATAATCAGAGATTTACTCATACTTTTTAAATTTTATTGTTTGAAATACGTCTCCTACCTGCTGGATAAGATGCATACACTTTGAAGACTGAACTCCATATGCATTGTTGACAATATGGGGAATGTCATAATTAGCACAAATCACAGCCAGTTCCTCCAGCCTATGAACATAAAATTATAATTTAGAGAAATACTTATAACCATAAGTTATGATACAAATCAGAGCATTAAAAGACTAAAAGGTCTACAAGAAGGTCAGAATGAGAAAAGAAACTTCTTTGATTAGTACATTAAGGTAGCAGTGGTCACCTTAAGCTATAAAGTTTAAGAAGAAAATTCTACTACCTCTTATATATACTAAAAATGGTTGACCAGGGCTGAAAGATTTCATGCTTCGCTAAACATTTTGTCTAGAACACAACAAACAGATCACAAACCTTTTTGCTTTGAATATAAACTTTTTTTTCCATACTACTCTAACGATTTTTTTCCTTCTCTTCTTATTTTAATATTCAACTTGAAAATGCCCCTCTCCCCCCTCACCCCCCAAAGAACTAGTATTTCAACCCTTTGGGTTGAAACAACATAATCTGTTAACATAAAAGATGTTCTTCAAAAGAATAGGTAGCCCTAAAACATCTGAATGTGGAGATCAGCAAATTAAAACTTTGTTCAATTGTTTGCTCAGAAATAAAAACAACTTTTCACCTATCTTTAGAAATCCCTGAAATCACAATGAGCTCAACCTAGATTGATTTCTCAGCAAATTAGGATTTATGTGGGTGCAGAGGACATTTTGGAGTAAGGGCTTTCATCATTTTAAACATATATGTATTTATTACCCCCCCTTTTTTTTTTTTAAAGGCATTCTAGTTGTGCTCTATTTTCTGAATCCCTTGATTTCTACCAAACTTTTGAATATCTTCTTTAAAAAGTCAATCTGAAAAAGTATGATAATAAAGTAATATATAATAAAGTAGTGATAAAGATGATATTTTTTAAAAGTCTGGAAACTTCATAGCTTCAATGCATTTTTACTCTCTTTCCATACAGTCTATCACTTATGTAGCTTATTTACGTTCATATAAAATGTGACAGAGTCTGAAAATGTTTTCTAAGAAGTGACATTCCCTCGCATTCTATTTCTATCACATTGCCCAGCATTGTTTGCTTAATGCAAGATTCAACTGCAAAACTTCAGATTAAATGTTCTGAACTACAATCCTTCAGAAAACAACGTCATTACAGTATTATCCCTAAAGAAATGAGAAGTATTAATGACTAGGAAACATCAGTAGTATAATGTACATATTGATCTTATAAAGTTGAAACATTCAGCAGGAGTTGTATGTCCAGTATTTTTTTTTTTATTTATCAACATCCTGAATCCTGAACTAAGTAACATATTAACAGAATATTTCAAGAAACACGACAGTATTTAGGGCAAAGGTTTTGCCTTCTGATCTGCTGATCCTACCCAGATTTATTCCTCACCTCCCACGGAGACTCAAAGGAGAACAGTTCACCCCTAGCAGGCTTCTTCGGATGTGTAGGTGAGGAGGATTTTGCCTAAACTGGAAGCACAGATGGTGTACTACTACATAAATTTGTCTTTCTCACCTCTTGAGACCCAAAAGAGCAATAAGCTAGCTTCTCCCAAGTACTGAGAACAGAAAGGGCTCTTGACTTTTTCCTTAAAACTATTCTATTGAACAATTAGATCCATGTTACAATACAGGACCATACTGGTAAAAGTTGAAAGAGAATATGGGATTATGTGAGAGAAGCAAACAATTAAGCATACCACTTGTCTGCTTCCATGGCTTAAATTTAAACATTAAAAGAGCAGCTAGTCATTTCAGAAAAATAAAGTATTAATATAAGTTTGGCTACTGCTCAAGTTACTAAAAGTCACGAACACGACTTACAGTAATATTTTCCAATTTATTCTTGTTTTCCTCTCCTGCTTGTGAAAGTTCATAAACAAAGAAAACTTTGCTCTTTTTTCTAAAAAATAAAGGAAAGTAACAGAATCACAGAATCGCTGAGGTTGGAAGGGACCTCTGGAGATCATCTAGTCCAACCCCCCTGCTCAAGCAGGGTCACCTAGAGCACRTTGCACAGGATTGCGTCCAGGCGGGTTTTGAATATCTCCAGAGAAGGAGACTCCACCACCTCTCTGGGCAACCTGTTCCAGCGCTCTGTCACCCTCACAGTGAAAAAGTATTTCCTCATGTTAAGATGGAAGTGTCTGTGTTTCAGTTTGTGCCCGTTGCCTCGCGTCCTGTCACTGGGCACCACTGAAAAGAGTCTGGYYCCATCCTCTCGACACCCTCCCTTCAGATACTTGTACACATTGATAAGATCTCCTCTCAGCCTTCTCTTCTCCAAGCTAAGCAGGCCCAGCTCTCTCAGCCTTTCCTCGTAAGAGAGATGCTCCAGTCCCCTAATCATCTTTGTAGCCCTTCGCTGGACTTGCTCCAGTAGTGCCACATCCCTCTTGTACTGGGGAGCCCAGAACTGGACGCAGTACTCCAGATGTGGCCTCACCAGGGCTGAGTAGAGGGGGAGGATCACCTCCCTCGACCTGCTGGCAACACTCTTTCTGATGCAGCCCAGGATACCATTGGCCTTCTTGGCCACAAGGGCACATTGCTGCCTCATACTTAACTTGGTGTCCACCAGCACTCCCAGGTCCTTCTCAGCAGAGCTGCTTTCCAGCAGGTCAACCCCCAGCCTGTACTGGTGCATGGGGTTATTCCTCCCCAGGTGCAGGACCCTGCACTTGCCTTTGTTGAACTTCATGAGGTTCCTCTCCGCCCACCTCTCCAGCCTGTCCAGGTCTCTCTGAATGGCAGCACAGCCCTCTGGTGTATCGGCCACTCCTCCCAGTTTTGTATCGTCAGCAAACTTGCTGAGGGTGCACTCTGTGCCTTCATCCAGGTCATTGATGAAGAAGTTGAACAAGACTGGACCCAGBACTGACCCCTGGGGGACACCGCTAGCTACAGGCCTCCAACTAGACTCTGTGCCACTGAKCACAACTCTCTGAGCTCTGCCATTCAGCCAGTTCTCAATCCACCTCTCTGTCCACTCATCTAACCCACACTTCCTGAGCTTGTCTATGAGGATGCTATGGGAGACAGTGTCAAAAGCCTTGCTGAAGTCTAGGTAGACAACATCCACTGCTCTCCCCTCATCTACCCAGCCAGTCATTCCATCATAGAAGGCTATCAGATTGGTTAGGCATGATCTCCCCTTGGTGAAGCCATGCTGACTACTCCTGATCACTTTCTTKTCCTCCACATGCTTGGAGATGGCCTCCAGGATGAGCTGCTCCATCACCTTTCCAGGGATGGAGGTGAGGCTGACTGGCCTGTAGTTCCCTGGGTCCTCCTCCTTACCCTTTTTGAAGACTGGGGTGACATTGGCTTTCTTCCAGTCCTCAGGCACCTCTCCTGTTCTCCATGACCTTTCAAAGATGATGGAGAGTGGCTCAGCAATGACATCCGCCAGCTCCCTCAGCACTCGTGGGTGCATCCCATCAGGGCCCATGGATTTGTGGGTGTCAAGCTTGCTTAAATGATCTCTAACCCGATCCTCCTCCACCAAGGGAAAGTCTTCCTTTCTCCAGGCTTTCTCTCTTGCCTCCAGGCTCTGGGGTTCCTGAGGGCTGGCCTGAGCAGTAAAGACTGAAGCAAAGGCGGCATTCAGTAACTCTGCCTTCTCTGCATCCTTCGTCACCAGGGCACCCACCCCATTCAGCAAAGGGCCCACATTTTCCCTAGTCTTCCTCTTGCTACTGATGTMTTTGAAGAAGCCCTTCTTGTTGTCCTTGACATCTCTAGCCAGATTTAATTCCAAATGGGCCTTAGCCTTCCTCAGCGCATCCCTGCATACTCTGACAATGTTCCTATATTCCTCCCAAACAACATATAGAGTTCTATTAATTAAACAAAACAAACAAACTGAAAAGAGACTTTTTTCCCTTTAGGTCTCTTTTAAATATAGCAGCTTTAGGGATAACTCACAGCAACAGCAGGTAAAAGACTGTTAGAGAAGTGGTGTCTCTCTAAGGAAAGGGATTTGTACAACAGTGTCTTATTCCAATAAAGATAAGTAATATTTTAAAGGAAAGCTATAGTTACACAGGCATAAACCTCCTTCTCTGGAACAACCCTAAGCTCCCTAAAATTAAAAAACAAAAAACCCCCCCAAACCCCACCTAACTAACCAAAGCTTTAAGAATATAGAGATGTTTAAAACAGACATAGAAAATGGTACTCTCCAGAAATGCTGTATAGCATTTACCTTCCTAGAGGAAGATGAATATTATGGCTTTCAACAGTTGATGGTATCCTTTAAATAGAAAGAGCATTCAAACCCTCCTGTATCTGTGGTATACCTTAACACAGTGCCACTACCTAATATTTCAGTTCTTAGTTGCAGAGGACAAAATAATCGCATGTCAAAAAGAAGAGGCAGATAAGGAAAAGATTCATTTACACAAGCTAACAAATAGACCATTCAATTTTGATAGCTTTAAGTTAGCTAATAAATTTGCAACTCAGCTTCAAGCAGTGTTCATTGTATTCTGACAGAAATTTTTGTTTGTTTTTACTTTCCATCTGGCAACAGGGTTAACCCATGTTAAATACAGGTTTGTTTTTTTTTTAATGCAGAAAAACAGAAGGAAACGTTTTTACTCAGCATGTTTCAGATTCAATAATGTTTCTTTTCTATACTTGCAAATGTTCAATTACATTTTCCAGACAACAAAGTAAATTAATAACAAAAAATACACTGCAGAGGAACTTTAAACATAAGTCTTAAATTTTGTGATGAATTCAAAAAACAGTGATGCTCATTTTGGAAAACTGACTCAACATAAACAAGTGCTTCAGCCACCCCTATTTCAACATGTCATTTTCAGTTTGAAAGGTTTTTCAAATAAGCTACAGAGTATTTGAGACATTATTGCTATTTCCCGTTAATGACTGTATTGCTCATCTCTGCTTCAGCTAGTGCTTGAAAGCCATCTTTGTAGCAACTACAGAAGTTATGTACATGGACACATAATATTAGGAAAGAATGCAGTGTATTTTAAGCTTCTTTTAATGGTGATTTAACAGCTGGAAATTATAAGAAGTAGCATCATGCAATCGTGCAGCAAATGTTCAAACCAGGATAAGTTACACCAGGGTAAACTGTCTGTTATACTTGTATAGCACATCTGCCCTAGATGATTCCAAGAGTTTATTTATATCAGTACATCTTAATTAGCACTAAGAACATCAGTGTAATACAGGAAAAGGGTAACTCTAAAAAAGATCTTTGTTGGCTGTAGCATTTTGAACTGTTTTAATGCATAGCCGAACATTAAAAAGAACAAGGAAAATTCATCAGTGGGCTAAAAGATAAAAGACAACAGTAATATTAAATTGTAGCATTAACTGTGTAATTACATTTTCTGGATTATGTTTCTGTGAAAACTTACTTTTACTATTTCTCCAAAATTACAAGACAAACCACTGCAACAGTAACATTCATTTCATCCCAGGAGTCCATTACTAATCTCTCAGTCACACAGCAGAAGAAAGACCTTCTGTATTACTCTCACTTTTACCTTCTGTATTATTCTGTTTTCTAATACACTTTTCTACAAGTGGAACATGATTTCAACCTACCATTTCCCATAAACTAGTGGATAAATGTCTCTGCTCTACTAATTGTTGACAGTAATTAAGCAATTTTAGGGAGACTGACCTAAAACATGCAGGTTTTTGACAACAGCAAGAACTACCACACTTATGAAGACTACTTACCTATCAGGTACCCTTGGAGCAAAGCAAGAAGTTGTAGAATGAACACACAGAATATTTTCAGCACCAAGAACTTTGATTTTAGCCTCCACTGCTTTGATGTCTGTCCGTAGCTCATCACCTTCCAATACATTTTCTATCACCACAGGTTCAAAACCTAACCAACATAGACAAGACCCAGAAGTATGCCATGCAGTCATCTCAAATCTCAGACTAACTGTGGTTTTTTTGGTTCCAATATAAATTTGAAAAACCAATCAACTTCATAATCATCAGGTTCTCTTAAAAAAGAAAAAAAATGGATGTGATAATGTCTAGCAATGATCATGATGAATTGGCTTTCATCATAAGCCTCTGCTTTATTCATTTAATGAATTTTCAAATTACTTCTTGCAAAATAAAGATTCCTATGTTTGACCTCATTTTGAAAGTGAAATTTTTCATATTAAAAAAAAAAAAAAAAAAAAAAGCTTGGATTTTAACATTTCCAGAAGTCTATATACAACAGTTGAATTCCATAGGGTTATTTCTCAAGGACATATATGAGAAAAGTTTGGAAAAAAAAGGGGGGGGTATCCCTTTTTGCTAAATGCTGGTGAAGGCAAATCTGGAATCTGGCTCCAGTTTTGGAACCTGCAGCTCAAGAGGGATGTTGAGACATTGGAGAGGGTCCATCAGAGGGCCACCAAGATGACTGGGATACAGTGAGCACAGCCACAACTTAGAAAGAGAGGCTGGGACTTATTCAGCCTGAAGAGGCTAAAACAAATATCTAGTAGAGCCTCCAGCCATATGAAGAGGAATTACAAAGATGATGGAGGCAAATCTTCTTGGTAGGATATAATAAGATGCAACAGCCACAAAATTTGGCTTGCGAGGTTCAGAACGGACAGTAAGAAAACCTTTTTCACTACAAGGATAGTGCAGCACTGGAACAAGCTAGCCAGAGAGGTTGCGGAATCTCCATCCTGAAAGATTTTCAAGATTCAGCTAGCCAAAGCCACAGCTGACCTGTTCTAGTGGTGGTGACAGGCCCACTTCACATGAGAGCTTGGACAAGAGATCTCCAGGGATTCCTTCCAGCCAATACTTCTGCAATTCTATGAGTTTTAAAACATATCTAATTTATCAGTCAGTAATGGCAGATCTTTCTAATGAAAGTAATTTGGCAAATAATCTTCTAAATATTTAGCCTTCAGACTATAGATATCAAATACTAAGAAACAGGAAAAGCCCTACAATCGTGTGCATCTTCCTTGAGTTTTTACTGACACTCAGCATACCAAACGAATTACATTACTTAAGCAACTGTTCTGAAACAGAGCAAGAATTAAAACAATTTTCTTTACATGGCAGGAAGTCATGGGATATCTCTGCATAAGACCACTCATCTACATAACTTCTGCACTGTGTTTTTGTTAGTCTCTTGTTAACATTTTCACATATCCCATATTCCCCGTTCTGAATTGTTGCAGAAAAGAATTTTCATGTAAAAGCTTGTCCACTCCTGCTTTTTGTGCAATGACTCAGAATTTTATTACTGATTTCTTAAAGAGCAGAGTGGAGCCTGTCATGGAAGTTGCTCAAATTTCTAGCTTCTTAAAGAAATAAAAATCATAAAACCATATATTCCCTTCCTCAAACAGGTGTGGCTTGGCAGCATCATCATGCTAGTTGAACCGATTTTTATTTTCTCAAAAATCAGAGAGATGCTTAATTTAGTGAATGAAAGTAAAGGGGAAGAGGGGATGGAAAAATTCCAAAGCTGTGTAAAATGGCAGCAGCTACGTGCTTTTATGCCTCATGGCTCAACAACATGCCTTAACACTGGCATACAGGGATCAAATTATATGGAAGAACTTGGACTAGAATGATTTAATATTGTTAGCCTAGACTGGTTTTTGACTAGTGTTCTAGAAGTAGGAGATTGCTTTTGATAATTGTTAGACATCTGATAACTGCTTCTCTCTTCTTCGTAGCTGATAATTCTTTAATTACTTTTGTAATGGCTACCTTTTTAAAGTATTCAAAATTTTTAACAGATGAATCATATTTCCTCATAACTTTCTCCACTATAAATCTAATTTCCTTCACTTGATGTTTTAAACTGAGTACAATCTGAAAACACTCATCTTCCTCATATACACRGTCTGTATCTTCTGATCTGATTCCTTTCAAACATGTCTGCATGTTACCTGGACAGAAGGCAATCCCTGCTTCCAATCTTTTAGTCATTTGTATCTAACAAGTCTTCTATGCAAAAAATAAATGTGTCCTAGGAACTAAGACCAGAATCTGCATCACACCTTGCCCAAGGTAAGTGCACTGAGCTGGAGAATTATGGTCTCCCTTACTTGTCCTTTCCTTGATCCTATGAATCTTTCTGCTTCAGTGCAAGGACAGACTTCTATCCATATCTTACAGTCTGGTAGACAAAGAATTCCATTTGAGAGAAATTTAGGTTTAAACATCCCATACCTAAGAAAGACACCAAATTCATTTCCTGAGTGAGCACTGCCACTACAGATGGACAGCTTGCCACCTTTTGATCCTAGTTCTTAGGATACCTTTGTTTTTTGCACCAAGCTAAGAGAGAGATTTGAACCATAAGCCCCCCTTTCTTTTTAAATAATTCTCAGACTGTAATTACACATCCAATTCTGTGAGTGTAAAAGAATTATGTTTT
This sequence comes from Apteryx rowi, assembly GCF_003343035.1. NCBI lineage: Eukaryota > Metazoa > Chordata > Aves > Apterygiformes > Apterygidae > Apteryx > Apteryx rowi. The sequence continues at coordinate 728,040 of NW_020449653.1, read as the reverse complement.
TCAGGATTCCTGTGCATTTTATATGGAATTAAGATGGTAACTGTATCTGTGATACCAGGTTAGAAATCAAGTGAGTAGAAGTAAAGCACTTAGAATTACTATGCATCAGGTCTTTTCTGGACCTTACTGCATGCATGAGGATTCAGGATCACTCTGATAGCTTAGTTTTAAATATGTTAGAATGACATTCTGCATTATCAGTCAACTCCTTCTTACCTGCAGTTATCATAGATTTAAAGCAAGATTTCTGGTCTATACGTGGCCAAATGATGTATTTTGCCTTTGGTCTCTTGTGCCGCAGTGTTAAAAAACACAGAGTTAGACTCATTCCAGTTGCCATAGGAACCACAAAGCAATTGGTCACTGTCTGGACACCTGCACATAAAAGCAAGTCAGAAATTAACATTATGAGCACATAATATGCCCCCACAGAAGAGAAATACTTTTAGCTTTACACCTACCAGCCAGCTTTATAATATCCAGAACTACTGAATTAGTAAGTTTGTTCAAAAGGCTAGACCCTGCAGCTTTAGGCTGGACAGCAGAAATATCACCTGACCTTCCAATTCCATGGATCAACCTAAACAGAAAAAGTTGAAAACATCCATCAAGATTTTTCATATCTCAAAGCAATATTTCTTCCTAAGAAAATTTAGTTTGATAAACAATTCTGGAAAACACTATATCTAATGTAACATCAAAATTTGCCATAATGAGTTCCATTTTAACAAATTACATATATTAGTATGAAACTGCCTTTGTTGTTGTTGTTGTTGTTGTAGTAGAGTAGATTAACAATGTTCCATTAAGAAAATAAAAACCATGAGAAGGCCCACAGTAGCAACGCCTCTAGAGTCTGGCAGACTTGCTTTTAAGAAGAGTTTGAAACTTTAGCTCTTCTTGATGTCCACTGAATTAGCATTATAAACGATGCCACATTTGTACACATAACACCCAAGAAAACAGAAATCAGTTGCCTATAGTGCAGTGTACACAAATGGTGTTGCAGATACTCCTCTGACAAATGCTTCACCTTCACAGGGCAGTGAAATGGTCACATATACTGTGACAAAACATCCTGAAAAACATTTAGGTTAGTGTATCACTTTGCCCATCTTTTTCTACATCTTCACGCCATCTACCATCTATTCAACATTATCTATTGTACAAATATTACCTCTTTCTACATTCTACATTTAAAAACTACATTTACAAATGTTGGATATTATTTAGCACCTCTCTAGGATGGAAGGATCATAATAATCCTTTATAAAATATAAGCTTACAGATATAACTTTACCCATTGCTGAAATGCAGCAGCTGCTAAAGTAAGCTAGTAACAACACACATCTATTTATGGCTTTAATTTCGTTTTTGTTTTGGAAACAGAGTGAAATGCAGTCTGATGCATGGATGGAATTCAAAACTTCTAGGAGCACAGTTTTACAGTTTAAATGCTTTTCTCACATTTCAAGCTAATTACAATAAGTTGATAATTAATTGAAACTTGCACCTAATTCTCACTCCTCACTTTCCTTGTTCCTGCTGCTATTTTCTTAATAGCCTTCTCATACTACTACTTTTTCTTTTCTGTATATACATACTCCTTTCTAAGGAATCCTCCCCCCTAATACTGGTCCCTGGCATTTATAAAGCTGAAAGGAAAAAACACTTGAGAACTATCTCCTGGTATTCAAAAACTCTCAAATTTACCTGTAAAAGTTGTTGCACAAGTAAGCGGAGTGGCAGAAAGCCCCTTAAAAAGCCCTTCCTTGCTATTGCTGACACTCATATGTGAAGGTGAGATGCCAGGTGAGTTGTCCCAGAGCAGCAGCAGCTAAATGCCAAGAAATTGGACACGACTTCTGTAGCGCTGTCAGAAAGGAATACTTACTCAGATAACCTCCCCGGTGTGACCTCTGCCTCCCTTACCACGCATATCTCGGTCAGACTACAGAGCAGTACAGAAAATGAAAAAGCCAAACTCGCATATTAATGGTTTTCTGCATTAATTTTTCATGGTACTGTGAGGCTTTTGAAAGCCGTTTAACCTAAAGTAATTCAGCTTCCGTATGATAAAGCTTACTAAAATTCTGATCTCCGATATGCTTTGGCGCAAATATTTCAAGGAGAAACATTTGAGGAAATTTTACTTTGCTTCACTCATGTTAGACGAAACATCAGCAAAGGTACTCAGCACAGAACACCACTGCAAACAAAACAAAACAAAAACACCTCCACACAAATCTTGATAAACAAATTAATCCAGAGCCTCTAGAATTATAGCATCCAAGGTACCCGTCAAGTATCAGTACAGCTTCAAGCTATTAAAATCTTCTCATCTTTATAGGTCTGCATACTTCAAGTTGAAATTGATTTCAATGGACTGTGTTTATACGGACATCAACTAATCATCATCACAAAAATATTAAAGAATGTAACAATCAAAACACAATGAGCTGTTCACTAGAATTTTCAATACGTTAAAACTATAATATTCAGTAGTTTTGAATAACATACAGATGCTGAGCTGTATATGCCTTAAAAAAGGCAAGTAATGCATAAATTATTTTAAAATAGGGAGATCTCTGCTTCCCTTGCAGGCAATCAACGCAACATCTTATATTTCTACCAGCTGAGCATACAGGAAATAATCTTGACAAAAGATTTTCATTACATTCAAGACTTTCCAATGAGTTATTAATGAAAATTCAATACAGAAAGTTGTATCAATTCAATATTGCATTACATGGTTTCTCAAATACTGCCAAAGTTTCAGCTAACAAGATGTAATAAAATAAGCACTTTGAAAAAATTAATAATAAAACAGAATAATTCAAACTGCCAATAATTTGTACCTGTAATGCCTTCGGGCAACCAGTCCTGATGCCACTCTTCCTTCCCTCTCACCCACACCACAGTTGCCCAGAAAGTTGTTGCTATCCATTACAGCAAGTTCATGAAGAAACAGTTCAATGGTACTTTCATCCCATCCATCTTCAGGACACTTTCCCTTAATAATAATAAAAAATAATAGTATAAAGCTGATTCCTAAACTTGGATAATTAAAAATTAATACATCTTTATATAACCTGTTTTATTAATATTACCCTTCTTTTCTATACTCAATACTATTTCTATAGTATTTTGATGCTATTTCCTGGTTTTTATTATCCAATGTTATGACACTGTATTCAGAGAAAAGTTAAAAAATAAACTTTCCATATATTCTATACCATTACATTAGCATATCCTGATATTAAAAATCAGGATATTTTTCACTTTCAAGTACTCTTTAAGGTACACACAACCCCCCCGCAGCACATACTAGTTAATTACTCCCTAGAAGTGTAGGTTATTCGATGTACACACGAACATCTAACACTACAGGTCTACAACTGAGAAAGCTGGAGAAAAAGGAGATAATTGGGCTATTAAAGAACCAAACCCGTTAATTATGAACAGAACTGAAATACAGTTTCAGTTGTAACATATCTTCCTATCTATATATTTTTTTCTTTCTGGTTATTGCCTAAAGCATAAGGAAACCACCTACAGAGACTAATCTGTCTCTGTACAACCAGAGGGTCACAGCCAGATGCACATTCTCGCACTCATCTCCTTCTGTACTGTGTTCAAAACCGCACTCATCTTTGCAAACTGTAGAAGTGATCCTCAGAGGAGAGGTACTCTGAACCCACAAAGCATTACTATAGCACCTCAAAGGTTCCCAGGTTTTTTACTTGTCCCAATAGGAGTAAAAATAATTCGAACAGTAGATGAGGTGACTAATGAAGACATTTGAGAACAGAAACATTAAGAACTCATTGATAATGATTTCAGTATATTTGAGGCAAAAAAAAAATACACCGCTTTGCCACAAGCACCACTTATTTTCTATCTCCTGTAACAACAGCTTATTAGCAATACATTGTCTTGAAAAATTCCTTCAGCTGTTTGCTGAGCCTTCCTCAGCACCACCTCAGTGCAACCTACGGAAACCCTTTTCCGCCGGCTGCGGCCTTGCGTTTCAAGGCTCCGCAGGGTCCCCGCCGTTCGGGCGGAGCGAGCCAGCCCTCCGAGCCCCGCTGGGCCTGCTCCCCGGCCGCGCCCCGCAGGCGCCGCGGGCCCGCAACACTGAGCGGAGCCCACAAAACGCAAGGCGGGCGCTGCCGGGCGGAACGGGCAGAGCCCTCGCAGGCCCGAGCCGCCCTGCGGCGAAGCGGCCGCCGCGAAGGAGGCGGCCCTCGAGCAGGCCTCAGAGGGAGGGAGCGGCGGGCTCGGCGGACCGGCCCGCCGCGCGGTGCCCGGGGCGGGCAGGGGCGGGGGCGGCCGGGGCGCCGCCGCCGTTACCTGCTCCAGCAGCGCCCGCAGGCGCAGCTCGTGCGCGCGGCGGCCCTGCACCCCCTGGCGCACGTAGGCCGCCGTCACCAGCCGCTCGCTGCAGCTGAAGTTCTCGGCGTTCATGGCCGCGGGTGGCGGTGGCGGCGGCGGCCGCTCCGCGCAGGCGCAGCTCGGCGCACGGGGTGGTCGCGCGACCCGCTCGGCCGCTGCTCAGCTCCCGCCAGAGGAGCTGGCGAAGCTGCGCATGCACCGCCGAGGAGGGCGGGCGGCCCCGCCCCGCGCTGCCTCCGCGCCCGCCCAGCACAGCCGCTTCGCGGCGGGCTGAGCCCTGTGGGCGCTGCCCCAGACCGCCCGCTCCCGAGGTACGGCGGCCGGCACGGCCCGCGCCTAGCGCCGCCCGGCCAAGTGCCTCCATTTTCCCCTGCGCGGGCGCAACCCTTGGGGAAGAGCAGTGGGGAAGGGGGGGAGCCCCAAGAAACCAGATTTGTTGGCTAGGAAGCACCTGTGCGTGTTGTTGTTGTTTTTTCTTTCCAGAGTGTGGCATTAGGCTGTTAAGATTGAGAGCAGCCATGTAACTTCTCATAAGGTTCTCGTTCTGGATAAGAGCCTTTTGCCCTGCGCAACATTTAGCAAGCAAAGCTGGTTCTGGCTCTGGGACTGTCCACAGTAAATAAAAGCAATTTGCTCACTTGATGAAGCTGTGGCCCAGCCTGCCCTACAGGGGTAGGCCTCGCAGGCCTTGGCAGTGCAAAAAATCCAGTGCAGGTAGAGACGTGCTAGGAGGAGAGATTGCCTTTGCCTCCCTTTTATGTTAGCTGGGAGTGCACAGTTATGCCAACAGAAAACCTCTTATAGGCTTTGCACCTTTACTAGAAATTGCCGGTGAAGCCTTTGCGGGGGAAGCTCTCCTAGAGCACATGGGCCCTTTGTGCCATGCTGGCTGCCCCCACTCTTTCCTTTGTATTCAGGCTCTCTTGGGGGCTGGCAGGCTGGCGTTTGCCTCCCTAAAATACCCCCTAACTAGTGTGCAAAAACTGAACAGGTGCATTTTTTTCTTTTTTTTTTTATGTTAGATTTCAGGATAAGTACCCTACGTATGAGTTGCTGTGTTTAGTTTTGAGCAGCCATACCTGGTTAACTGATTTTGTTTTATGAAGTCTTATCTGATTCTTCTATTTTACAGTTCTAAGTTCAGATGGTTAAATAGCATGAGAAAAGTACATAGTGACTGTCCTTCTAGTCAACTGTAGCTTTAATTAGCCTGATTTTGATCTGTTAGGTGTCTTGGCAAAGTAATCTTACACACCTGTGTGAATTGTTGGCTCAGACTATAATTAACACAGTTTGTTGCCTTTTGAGCACAGAAGAGCTTTTCAAATTAAACTGCCCCCCTTCTTAGCCCCTCCCCCCCCAGTCATGTTGCATTTGGATTTTTAGGAGGAATTATATTAATACTATCTTAGAAATATGGAGCATTTATTCAGCTTGTTCTTTATCTGAAAATATCACAAGAGGGCGCTCAGCTAAAGCTAAAAGCATACTGACTCGGAGCACATATGCGCATGTACTCAATTTTCTTCTTTTCTGCTTCTCCCATTCCAGTGCTTAGACACAGTGCTCAGATACACACTATAGAGAGGTGACAAGGTAGACTCTGTGGATGAGAAGGATACAGACAAAAGCGTTAGCATGAAGAAAATGATCCAACTTATATGCATTATTTAAACAACAGTTAATAAGTTTGATCCAGGTAGCTAATACTCTGAATTAAAGTTAATAACTATTACAGTGATGTGTATTTTGCTTAATTATGAGATATAGTAGGGTTTGAACTCTGAACTATTGAAGATTGAGGCAATGTAAAGGCTTGTGTAGGTTAAGGCATATGAACAAATTGCAGAATTCACATTACAATAGAAGATCAAAACTAATAATTAACTACACATACACTGGTATGTGTAGATGGATCTCTGAAACAGAAGAAAGAACTAATGTGTTATTTTTTGTTTAGTTTAAAGAAAGAACTTTCAAACTTTAGAAACCCATGGATGAGCTGTTTAACAGAATGTTATTGAGACAGCCACAGTCGCTCATAACTAATGTAGATAAATGGAGATACAGTCTTCCTCAATGATCTCCTGGGCAAAATGTTAGACTTCTCCCATATTACTCTGATCTTTTTGCCCTCCTTCACAAAGGCTTTACTATCCAGTAATTTTCTGTACAGAAAACTAGATCCATTTGCTGTAAACTTCATATACTTGTTTACTAGGTGTAAAATGCCTATTCATTTGGACTGGAGTCACATTTGACTGAGTGTGTTCACTTTTAGTGGAAAGAATTGAAAAGAGAAATGCAAGTATGAACAGATTTTATCACGTTATAAGTATTAATAGCTACACAAGTAAATGATACACAACTTAGTTCCAAAGTCCACTGGCTCACAGGTAACCAGAGACAAAACAAACACAACTCAAGTGTTGCAATAGCTTTTATTTTGTCAATAACTAAGCAAATAACTTTTCTTTCAGTGATCCAACTAATGTGCAAAATGAATAATTATATCATGAATAATTATGAGAAAAATGAATAATAAATATATGCAGTTACTATTTTAGCTGAGAATTGACTTGCTCCCAGTACAATCCAGAATCTCAGTTCTATACAAGAAGTGCTCCATGCATGTATTTTTCTGCTATATTTCACTGAAGTCTTTGAATACTTCAGTGTAAATTTGAATGCTGAGAGAAAATCCCCTTGTATAGAGAAACTTGTGAGAAAGCATCCAAGTCAAAGTCGTGCTGTGTGCAGGGGTTACACATGTATTCTTCTTCAGATTAAAGAATGCAAAGATGGCTGTGGGACCATGGAAATAATTACAGTTATATTCATAGTGGTCTCACTCACCGTTTTTCTACTTCCTTCTGGAAATTACAGCCATAGCACAGAACAACATTGTATCAAGCGTAGGGAGGGAGAAAAACTGCACAGTGGCAAGTGGTGACCATGGGGACAAGCCAATTTCAGGTTGGGAATAAAGGAAATTGCAGGGATGTTTTTGTTAAGTGGCCAGCAGTGAAAATATTGTAGTGTCCTACTGAGGTTTGAAGTTGTGATTTCCTGGAGGAACACGGAGCAGATCAAACCACTCTTATGCTGTCTTCAGTCTTCTGCAGGCTAGTACCAGCTGACTGTAGCATTATCTGATGCTACATCACTGCTCATGCAGGCGGCATGTTCCCTCCCCCTCCGGATGACTTAGAACAGAAGCTTCGTTGTTCAAACTCTTTGATCCCCGAGCATAGTTTTGCCAGGAGACAGACATCCTTTGCAAATTGCTGCCCTAACCTCAAGGCTTCCAGCTGGCCTGGGAAAGAGTTTGGAGCCCCTGTGGACACCTCATCAGCCCGATGTCAGCTGCTGTCCAACACCACGTGGTAGCTCTGGGGGGGTCCGAGGCAGATGCAGACCCGGAGCGGACACGTGGGCCCGGGGCAGGTCAGCCTCCTTCACGCGGGGCAGGTGCGGTGCGGTGCGGTGCGGGCGCCCTGCCACGGGCGTTGCCCTGCGCGCGGCGGCCTCTTTAAGGCAGGTATGCGCCGGGGGGCGGGGCGCCGGCGGCAGCGCGCATGCGCGGGCGCTGACAGGCGCCGCGGCCGCGGGGCGGGCAGCAGCGGCAGCGACGAGCGCCATGGGCCGCGGCGGGGGGCTCTGAGCCCGCCGGCGGCAACGGCTCCCCCCCACCGCTCTCGCTCGGCGCCCGGCCGCGGCCGCCCATGGCGGAGCCGGGCCCGGAGGAGCCCGACGAGCGGCTGCTGCTGCTCCTGGCAGAGCCGGCGCTGCGGGCAGG
>NW_020449653.1:699334-719616 GCF_003343035.1 Apteryx rowi | reverse complement strand
GGCGCCGCCGCCGCCTGGGACAAGGAGCCCCGCGCCGCCGCGGGTGCGGGTACGGCCGGGCCGGGCCCCCTGCGGCCCCGCGCCCCCCTTCATCCTGGGCTGTGTCGTCTCTTCCCCATCTCTGTGGTGTTTCTCAGCTCTGGCTTCGCACCGTTCGCGGGCTGCGGGCCGCGGCGGGGCTGCCCGGCGCTGCCCGCGCTCCTGACAAAAGTTTGGAAGCGTCGCCTCTTGCAGCGCTTGCTCGCGTCCCCCTTCTCTACATGCTGCCAGTAACGCTTGGGCTGTTCCTGCTCCCTCATCCAGTCTGTTCGCTTCTTGGCATCTTTGCGTATATTGAATTTTGCATTTGTACTAGGCTGGCTTATTTTGGGGTTTGGTAAATGTGTGTGCTTTCTGTTCCTCAAAGAGGGAAAATGTGTGATGTAAAAATTCAGAAATTAAAGTGCTTGGGTATGGATTTGAAAAGAAGCATAAACGTGGTCATTACCTAACTCTAAAGATATGGGCAAGATGATAATCTTCACAGTTTTTACTGTTCGCTTTTTTTTTCTTCAGGCTTTCAGCCTTTCTGATTGTGTGTAACTTTGTAAATAGATGTAAGCCTATGGACTTGTCTTACTAAATAGCATTTGCTGGTGTAGTTATACCATAGGGTTGATTGCTAGAGACTCGTAAAAAACTGTTTCTTTTGCAAGAACAGCTTACAAAAATTTTTGAGCAAAATAAGCTGTGCTAGCAGCTCTTTTAGCATACTTCAATATTTAAGAATAAGATCTCTCCTTTTAAGCAGTAGTCCTAAGGATAGACCAGACACTGTAATGTGAACATGGTGCTAAAATAATAGCATTTTCCTGTCTTGTTTCCAAAAAGCTTTTAAAATGTGTTAACGAGACAGGGCTTTTAACAAAACATACCTGTTAATACTCCAGAGTGAAGACTCTGGTCTCCTAAATTGGAACTTATTGAGAATGATGATTTTCAGAGTAGTTGCAAGAAAAACTTTGCTCAGTTATAACTGTAGGTTTTAGAGATTGTACTGGAAATAAGTGGTGATGTAGCACACTTTTTTTAATGGAAATCTTGATTAACTTTTTTGAAGAAGGAAAAACATAAAACTTGGTCATGTTCAGCAAATACTAGTGTCAGTTCAGATGGCTTATTTTCATTTGGAGGCTGTTGACAGACTAAAGGGAAACTTCTTAAAACTGCATATTTCCTTGTTTTTCACCTCATAGGGTTTTGCACTGCCCACATCACTGTAGTAACAGAAGGCTTTCTAGTAGCACAGGAGCAACAATGAACAAATAAGTTCTGAATATCTCCCCCCCCCTTCTTCCTTAGTGGAATAATTGAGCATAGTATATTAAACCTTTTTATTTGTTTTTTAATTTAAGACATTCCTCCTGCAATTATTATTTTCGTTAGAAAAAACGAGGTTGAAGAACATATTCCTCAAGACAACAAGGCTTCTGATGGCCTTAGCTTTTGGAATGAACCCGTAGGACTTAAAAACTGCCCTCTGAGAAAATTGTCTTCTGTATAGGCAACTTCAGTCCCTGTGGTAAAAAGTTCCTCTGTAGGGCCTCTCATTGGGAAGATGAATGTGCATCTTAATATGGATATTATGTTCCATGACAGTAACAGTACAAAACCTAAATTTTGTTTTCCTTGATGCAAAGGTATATCACAGTAACAGCTCAGCTGTATGTTGTGATGTTTCTCCCTGTCTTTTGGTGGCAGGCTTAATCAAAAACAATTTATTAATTGTTCCTGATAATTTCAGTAAAAGCTTTTAATTTAAACGATAGTCCATCCGATCCAGTGGGCTGTTGGTCCTCAAAAATGAGCTGTCATTAGTTTTAACTCTTTCTAACTTATGCTAAGGCTTTCCTATGTTTTATGCTTTTTAGCTTTTTTGTTTTAAAGACATGTTATTATGTCCAGTTGGTTCATGAATAAGCAAGTGGTAGTGGTCCAGGAAACAGCCTCAAAGAATGGCCTGTGCTACAAGAAAGTGTTAGCAGTAAAGCATTAGGAGCGATTTTTGATTTGTCTGTGCCTAAACTGTTTAGGAATAACTCTTCTGAATAAATTCTGGTGTGTCAGTTGTCTTTTTAGAAGGATGTGCAAGTTCTTTTAGCTTGCATTTCCTAGAGTGCTGAAATAGGAACAAGGCAACGTTGTCTGTGAATACTTAATTTAGAATAATGTGGCTATTTCTGAATATAGAAATAAACCCTAATTTCTGCACAGACCCGTTAAAATGCTCTCAGTAAGAATATGGTATAATTCTAGCCTAAAAATAAGTTACTGAAATTTCCAATTTCAGAAGTTGGGTAAAATAACTTCAAAGAGTTTTAATAGCAGTAGATGTATGAAATCTTGGCAGCTGTTTTCTAGTTCTTTTCTAAGTGTTTAGTATCTGCAAAGAGCTGATGTTTTGGTCAGTATACATACAAATCCTGTAAGTAGTTCATAGTGTTTTAATGTTGGCATGATGATGGCATGCAGTATTTAATTGGGGTATTAATGCTACTTGTCAGTGGTCCATGTAATAGATTGTTTATTGAATAACATCATTGTGTCCTAGAAGCAGATAATGAATATGTTAGCAAAGCTGTTAGCCAAATGATACTCTTCTAATATTTAGTGCTTGATGGACAACATACACGTACTTTCAGATAGCTGACTCTACAAAGGGATACTTTTAGCTTTAAAAAAAAAAAGTTGTACATAAAAGCTTTGGTGCACCCATGTATTTTTTGACAGGCTTGTTTCTGAATTTTTTTTAAATTATTTTTAGGCTTCCATATGTAAATAAATCTTAAAAATCTCTTTGAACAATACAGAAATTTTGTAATGGTGATCTCAAATTGGTTGTTGCAGATTTGGCAGTTTTATTTTAAACAAAAGATTTATTAGGCATTTGGTGAAATCAGGTTTCACTGATTTAATAGGTTGAATTTTTCAGCCTTCTCTTGAGTCAGCATTAACAAGAAAAACTTATAGGTTTTCTACGTATTTACTTATGTTATTAATTCTTAGTGTAAATTGCACTGAAGAGTGCTTTTTTTTTTATTTTTCAGGAAATACAGGACATACTGTTGATATGAACATATTTTTGGATGATCCAGAATTTGCAGAAATTATTCTGAGAGCAGAACAAGCTATAGAGTGTGGAGTTTTTCCAGACAGAATCTCTCAAGGATCCAGTGGAAGTTACTTTGTCAAGGATCCAAAGGGGGTGAGCACATTATTGCTGAATCAGACTCTATCAACAATCAGTTTAAAAGATGGAAAACCATTTAAATAAATTGTTTGATAATAATTTATTGTATGCTAAAAAGGGGGGGGAGCTAGAGGGGTTTTTTTTTGGTAGACCATAAAAATAATTTTACTGCAAAATATGAATGTATTTGCCAGCAAGGGACTGCAGGAATACTGATATTAAATTCCTTGCTTCCTTTTAATTTTTCTTTATTGTTTGTTCTAAATTTAGAGGTTATCTAGATTGATTATTCCTTTTAAAGGTTTAATAAAACTTTTTGTCAATAGTGCAACTCCTATTTGTAGAATGGATCTTGCATCCTGTTTGAGATCAGCTACAGAGTATTGCATCATTCCACTTAAAACCAGTTTTGTGACTTGCTTTCTTTCTCCTGCTCTCCTTGTGTAATCTCCCCCCTCCTTATGTTGAGAAAGAGCTTATTAAAGAAATGCTTAGTTTTCTTATTTGTCAGCTTCTGAAGTGTTTACTGGCACTAATACTAAGCTTAGCCACAAGTTTAGCTAAGTTTAGCTAGCTTTCTGTTAGGTCTAGGTCTGTTTGGTTCTATCAGAAAGATAAAACTGAAGCTGTCCAAATAAAATTACCTTTGCACATTTATTTGCCTCAGTTGTATACTGATATGAAGCAGTTCAGTCCTTCAGCAGTACTCTTCCTGGTGTGATGAATGTTTCTGTGTCTGTTGCTCATTGGTTAACCAAGTCAAAGACATTACTTCTGTTACAAATGCAAGCCCTTCTACAGCACGCTTTTGATAGTTCAGCCGTTGACTAACTGTTAATGCCAATGGAGCCAATTAATTTTGACTTGCAAAATTAAGGCTGGCCTGGTAGGTTGTCTGGTTCTGAGCTGCCTGGTTCTACTCCAGGCCTCAATTTCAATGGCTCTGCAAAATTTAGCAAGGTTCTAACTTAATGAAACCTTGAAAACTCTCTAGATTGTCCAGACTAGGTGTGATAGTATATCACAGTAAGGCCCAGGTGTGTAATGGAATGAGCTGAGCTCCTTTTAAAAATGGCCTGTTTGTAGGAAGTATTATCCAAAGAGAGTTTCAGAAAAGAGATAATTAATGGTTTGGCATATACTACCAAATATACTACTTCATTTTCTGGGAAATTAAAAGCTGCTAGCTTTGTTTAGAGCAGCTCCATGTGATTCAGTAGATTCAGTTTAATAACTTTTTAACAATTCTAAACCTAACATTGGAACTTTGACTAAAGAAGTATACCAAATAAATCCAGCATCCAAGGTGTTACAAAACTTTAAAAAAGCCAATTTAGTAATACATTCAACAAGCATTGGTTAGTATTCCAAATTGTCATGTTAAATGGAATATTTACTGTAAGCATAAAAACCTTTTGTATAGGTCTAAATTGAATTGTAACTGTGCTGTTGCATAGAACTTAATAATGATTTTGAGTGTAACCTTAGAATCACAGATAATAGCACTCTGAAAATATAAAGGAATTGTCACTTTGTTTCCTTCCCCTATTGATGGGAAACTTATTTTGTATGATGAATGCAAATAGTGATGATTCATAATTTGTTTCTCTTGGTAGTTGATGAAAATAAATCAAAATGGATGGATGAGATGGGCAGTACTATTGATGTCTTATGTCTTGTGTACTCTATTTAGAAACTGAACAAAAGAAATTCTCTGTAGTTAGTGTGTTTTGAGAAAGCAAGATTAAAAGCAGACAAAAACTTACTAGAATCTAGAGGAACAAGTCTCTTCCTTTTCATAATCAAGGTAAGCCAGTGCTTACTGAAGGATGATGATATTTGGATTGCCAGGAACCTTATTCATGACTTATTATCTTACCTGTTTGGTGTAAAACAGCTATGAGACTGGTAGTGCAACTACAGACAATGTTGGCTTATTGAGAGCTCCAGCTTTGATATGCATTCAGGAGAGAACTAATATGTGAAAATGCTTTCTAAACAGTTGTTTTAAATCTTTATGAGCTAAGAATTTGACTTATCATGGCCCTGAGAGAAGGAATGAAGACGCACCATTTCTAAATTTGAGCTTTAGGAATGTCATTACATGGACTTCATGCGTTATGCCAAAGTTTGTTGCAGATGATCAGAAGGTTATATGTTTTAGTGTAATAGCAATCCTGGGGTTTGTGGCTAGCAAATACAGAATTGTGTAGGAGGCACTTCTATTACCTCTGTGTTAGAGCAGGATCATCTTACGTGATTCCTGATGAATGTCTGACTGACCTGTTCTTAGCGATGTCCTGTCTTGGAAACTCTGCAACCAAGTAGTGCATTCTGGTGTTGAGCTATTCTTAAAGTTCAAAAGGATTTTTCTTCTTGTATTTTATCTGCTGGGATTTAAGGCTATCATTTATTGTCACATTAGCAGTGAATGTGTTGTTCCTCTCTTCTTTATAGCAACCTACTAAGGTTTTATGTCCCCATTTACTGAGTCTTAGGCTAAACAGTCCCGGTTCATACAATCTTTCATTATTTGCATTTTTCTGATCATTCTCATTGTTTTTCAACTTTCTCCAGTTAGTTCACACCTTTCTTGAAGTATACTACCCAAAATTGGATGCAATACTCTGGAGTAGTTTTAAGCTTTACTATATCTCTCCAAAGTAAATTATGATTGATAATGTGAAGCATTGTCAACTTTGATCTGAGGAATCTACAGCAGCTGTAGAAGAAGACACTGCTGTCTGGAATTGCAATCAAATAATAGCAGAATTATTTTTTAACTTATTTTATCTGAAAGCAATAAATAAAATAGAAAAGATTAGAGGTAATATATTTTGTTGTTGGCACACTGTGTATTTGTCACTTTCCTGGAAACATTGCATCTTTGTCTGGAAAACCTAATCAATGAACAAGCAGGGAGGCTGAAACCTGCTTTTTGAAACTACTGTTAAAAGCTCTTTTTAGATTGTAAAATGACGGTCCTTTTTAATTTCAAAAAGCTAGTAAATGTTAGATCTACTTTAGGTTTTCTGTTATGAAGAGTTTATTTTGAATTTGTGCTACCTCTAGGCAAGCATTCAATGATAAATTTATTTGGAATGCTGTTTTGTTATTTCTAGTTTTATTATTTCATCATCTGAAAAGAGCAAAATGTAAAATGCAGTGGATAATATTTAAATTCATTTTGAAAATTAGTTATTTGAAAGTATTAATATTTTGCAACTCAAGTATTCATACTTAAATTTTATATTATGTATCTTAGAAAAACATTGGAGTGTTCAAACCAAAATCTGAAGAGCCTTATGGACATCTAAATCCAAAGTGGACCAAATATTTTCACAAGATTTGTTGTCCTTGCTGCTTTGGCAGAGGCTGCCTCATTCCAAATCAGGGATACCTCTCTGAAGCTGGTGCCTATCTTGTGGATGACAAGCTGGGGCTAGGAGTTGTACCTAAAACTAAGGTAAAATTAAATTGCATAAATTATTAGAATGTGAAAAATACACAACCACAGGTTTGTCTTTCTCTGGATTGTAGTTGTGAAGACATCCTTATATATCGTGTATCAGCCCTAAATCATTTCTAAACTATTGCAAGTTCCAAAGCACTGTGGTTTGGCCCAGTGTCTGACTGTGAGATTTTGTTGTAAAATAAGTTTTAGATCTGAATTGAATCTTTTTTTTCTTTGAGTAACTTCTGTTTCTAGCACTTTCTGGCACTTTCATGCCTCATGTTTTGGTGACGGTCGTGAAGATTGCAAAAAACAGCATATAAAGATCCCCAGGTATAAGTATTTTAGCAAGATTTTCTGTTCCAGATACATAAAATAGCATGTGTTCATCTTTTCATGTGAAATTTCGTCTATACAGAAAAGCATGATGCTTCTTTTTTGCGTTTTTGACAGCTGAGCATAAAATTTACTGTAAAGCTATAATTAAAATAAGCAGCTCTGTGCTTTGTTTTAACTTTTATATCTTAAGGTTGTCTGGCTTGTCAGTGAGACCTTTAACTACAGTGCAATAGATCGTGCAAAGTCAAGAGGAAAAAAATATGCTTTAGAGAAAGTGCCAAAAGTTGCTAAAAAATTTAATCGAATTGGACTACCTCCTAAGGTAAGTTTAAAAAAAAAAGTGGTTTATGCATTTCCTTCTTTTTACATAAATGATTGACTAAAAAAATTCAATATTCATAGGTAACTTCTTTTGATAGAAGAAAAGCTTTGCTTATTAAAAACTATCTCTGAATGACTGAAGGTTGATGGATAGGACTGATCTTAAGCAAATTTTGACTACTTGATTTATGATGTCATTCCTTCATTTACACTGCTTCTATAATCTAGCCACTTGTATCAATTTGCAATCTTGCTTTCTGCTGGAGAAGTAATACTTTAAAATGTTCTGCCTTTTCCCCCCTCCCCCCTTGACTATTTAGTCTTTCCCTTCAGTATCATACTTTCATATTGTGTAATTACTTTCCTCCTGCAATTCAATTATCTAGTAATTTCACTTTCCTAATTTTTTCTCCCTTCTATGTCTTTTTTTCCTTCTTTAAGGTATCCTTTTGTTGTGTTCATCCCACCTTCTTTTCACATTGTGTGCAGTACTATGCTGACTAAAACCTCACCTGCTGAGCTATACATGCCTTGTTGTAGCCACAAAATCTTACTGCTCCTAAACTTTTTAAACACAGTTTATGTACAGCTTTGGTAATCCACTTGTGTCATTTCCCCACAGTTTCAATCCATGTGGCATATGTTATGTAAGCTTGTATCAGCATGCTTATTCCACACAGGAGGCGCCTTGTTCACCCACGTCTCTGCACATGTGCACCTGTGTGTGTTTTACTTCTCAAATGCAAACCATACTTTTAAATTTTCTTCCTGAGTGCCTTCCATGTTACCAACAAATACGGAACTTCTCCCATCTGCATTTTTTTTCCTTGGACTCTTGGGAAATGTAATTCAGCCTTTCTCATGTAAAATGTCTGTCTTGGGAAAAAAAAAAATGAAAGCTGCTGTTGTCAACAATGAAACATACAAGTTCTTCTGAGAGGAGTATTTTATCCTGTAATTTTCTGGTGATTTTCTTATGAACTGTTGAACCAAGTGTTTCTAAAATCCTGTATGAAAAAGGGAATAATGTTGTTTTTTCTTCATTCCACACATTGCGCATGATGCTGAATGTTCATTCATGTTGGGCTGTTTGCCTGCGTTTTGTTCCTGGTTAATTCAATGAGTGCTTAAACAATGATTTTTAAAAAAGAAAAATAAATGTTTTGAATCTGTAGGGTTTTTTTTTTAAGGATTTAGAGTGAAAGAAAAAACACTTAGTAATCTTACTATTTTATGTAGCCCTTGCCAAATGGCTCTGTGTCATATCTCTTGCATTCAGAACTTTTAAAGAGTATCATCAGTTTTTCAGTTAGTATTAAAATTACTTAAATGATCTACATAAGTGCATTTTCCAAATGCATTTTTTTAATGTTTCAGGTTGGCTCCTTCCAGCTGTTTGTTGAAGGATATAAGGAAGCTGACTCCTGGCTCAGGAAGTTTGAAACTGATCCTTTACCTGAGAATACAAGGAAAGAATTTCAGTCACAGTTTGAAAGATTGGTTATCTTAGATTATGTCATCAGAAATACAGGTATCCATTACAGTGTCCCTTAGTGTCTACCTACTCTCTTGAGGCAGAAATGGCAAACAGTGCTGGCTGATAGTTGCTGAGAAAGCTTTCTATTGCATTTCACATCTTTCATTCCACCCACAACTGAAGGCCAGAATGTTGCTTATAAACTTGCAAAATCTGTTTTGAATTCAAACATTAAATATTACAATATACGATAAGATCCAAGGAACCCTTTTTGGCAGTTACTTGATAGTTTTAAGCAACGTAGGAAGTTGAAAACAAATACTCTTTGTTTTTCTTTTAAGTATGTCAGTAGGCTATAGCTGTCTGTGTCCCTTACTCAGAAGAACATACAAGGGATGCTGGGGTTTCAGGGGCCATAAGAGAAACCACAGCTACCCTTCCTTTCTGCTAAGCTGGAGCCCAACAATAACAACAACCCCGTTTTGCATGAGTGCAAAAGAGTTTGTATTTATTATAATCAGGCACTGAAGCAGAACTGTGATTACATCTTTCAGTTCCCCTGCATTCCTTCACTTGGAGGCTGGGATTCTTCTGTTAACTATGTAGGTGATTTGTTTCCTCAAGGATCAAAAGGCCATTTTATCTAAACACTTCCTTTGCTGCTTTTTCAGAGGTGGGCATCTTTACTGTTCTTCAGGTATACCAGCTCAAGCTTATTTTCCTTTTCTTAAATTCACTTATTAGAAAGGAATCCAGCTGAAGATAAGTCACCATAATCTCTTTATTAGCAACAGACTGAAAGTAGTAAGCTTGATGAGAAGAACGCAATACTTTCTTGCCACTGCTGTGGTCTGTCAGCTCTGTCAAATAGAACCCAATGTTCCAAAACATTTTGTTTTGGAACAAGTCCAAAACTGTTTCCTATGACTTCCTTAAAATTGTAAGGAAAATGGTTAAAATGGAGGAATTCACTATGTGGATGATGATTCACGTTTATCTAATGCATCTAATCATGGTAGAACATGAAAAAGTTCTGAAAGTGGATGCTTAACTAAACTTAAGGGGGCACCTTAAGACCATACAAGCACCTATGTATCCATGGCATCATGTATCTGGAAGACCCTATGAAAGCCTTTAACACCTCAGTTCCTTCTGAATGGTGAAGATGGCCTTTGTCAGAAACTGAAGATGACCTTTTGTTTCCCCTCCATCTTCAAAGAGTTCATTTCCCCTCTTCCTCAAACCTCATGTTATCTGCAATTTTCGAAGGCCTCTCCCCACCAGCGTTAAAACAGAAGCATAAAACTTAAGTCATCCTGGCTGCTGCTGATGTTCTTTTTTGCAGGAAAAGTGCACTCTACAGCCAGTCTTTCTGTATAAATGAATCAAAGTAGTTTCTCTTAGCTTTCTGGATATTTTACTGTATTCAGCCAGTGGGGGAAACCAAAAGTAATATGTGACTAAACTCATGATAAATTTTCAATCTTTTCAGTAAATCAGCTGCTACAAATCTTTCAGTAAAGCTAAAATGCATGTATTTTGGGAAGAAAAAAGTTTGTGAACGCTTTGACTATTTTGGTAAATTCTCAATTTACAATACAAATTGTTGTATGCCATTTTTAGATGACTAATTCTTTGTAAATAACTTGTGACATGCATTTTCCTTTTGAAAGACAGAGGTAATGATAACTGGTTGGTCAGGTATGAAAAACAAGATGATGAAACTGATCTGTCAGATAAGGTAAAAAAAACTATATTCTTAAACTTTATTTTTGTAATAACTTGGTCTTGTGTGGGAGGAAGTGAATGGCTTTAATGCTGCTGCACAGTCAAGAAATCTGGTACTGAAAATTATTTTAGGTGAATGGACAAGCTGTTCAAATTAGACTGGTCTGGATAAAATCGTTCTGGAAGTTATTTTTATTGTTCTATAGCTTTTTTCTTTATTAGATTTGTCTAGAATAATAAAATCATCTGTTCAAATGCATTCCTTCAGTTATTTCTGTGCTCTCCTTATATTGTATTTGTATTTGGAGAAGGGCTCCTTTTCATTGATGTTAGAGTAAGAATTGTGTGCTTGAATCTGTTTTATTTCGATACTCCCTTGTAATGCTTAAGTTGACTTTAAGCAACGAGGCTAAAAAGCCCTATATTTAGTATCTTTAATGTATTTTGCTATTTTGTATGCATGTGTATTTCACTTGCAAATATTCTTTCTGTAGGATATCCAATGGACTGTAACTAAAGAACCTATTATTAAAATTGCTGCAATTGACAACGGGTTAGCATTTCCTTTTAAGCATCCTGATGAGTGGAGAGCATGTAAGTGTGATTAATCATCTTTTTGGGAGAGTCACTGCTAAATAAATATTCTTAGATTAGGTTACTGTAGTAAGAAACCATCATTATAAGTATGTATTGAATTTTTAATAGTGGCATATTTTTTTTTTCAGAAAATAAGCAACAAATTCCATTTTTGCAATGGAATATGTGACTTAGTCCTTGTTCTTTTTTACCCTTTTACATTAAATAATAATAATATATGGATGTTCATAAACACAGTATGACTGTGTGTATACTCACCGATGGTGGAATTGGAAGAATTTAGCAAGGCATGTGTTTTTTCCCTTACAGTTGTAGAAAATCACTTGAGTGGAAGGGTATCCAATTGGTCTGGAAGGATATCCAATTGGTCACTCTAATGACCAAATAT
This sequence comes from Apteryx rowi, assembly GCF_003343035.1. NCBI lineage: Eukaryota > Metazoa > Chordata > Aves > Apterygiformes > Apterygidae > Apteryx > Apteryx rowi. The sequence goes on along the minus strand of NW_020449653.1, from coordinate 708,083 downwards.
CAAAACTATTTCAAAGGTATTGCTGTAAGTGAATAATGAATAGACAAGATTCATGTTATTTTTATGTCTTCATCTTTACCATATGTAGAAACTAATCTTTAGTTAGCATTATTCCTAAGCAGACCAAAAATTGACATTATTACTAAAACTAGATTGGAGTTGCTTCTGACCACATCTCTGACTACACATAGTCTAGAGGGAAGTGCCTGACACAGCTTGCAATTACTTCACCTGGGGACTGTTAGCCCATCAGGTAATTCTAGCAGTATTGAGTTAAGCGTGGGCTAGTTTAGCTGTCAAAAAGCTAATTAATTACCCCACTCAGATCTCTGTATGGTCCCATTATCCAAAGTAGAAGAAGAAAGGGTGTACTTGAGCAAAATGGACATACAGAAGTTCATAGGAGCAGATGGGATGCGTCCAAAACACGGTTGAGCTGGCTGATGTTGTGAGGTTGCGCTCTCATCAGCTCTGAAGGGTTATGGTAATTGGGTAATATGGCTAATTGCCCATCTTCAAGAAGGGCAAGAAGTGGATATGAAGAACTATGGGCTGGTTGGCCTAACCTCAGTCCCCAGGAAGATTGTGGAGCAAAGCCTCTTGAAAGCCATGTCCAAGTGCTGGCTTCCCCATCACCTTCTTGTTCTTCATGCATGGATTTACCAAGGACAAACTGTGCTTGACCAACCAGATAGCTCTTTATGAGATGACTAGTTCAGTGAATGAGGGGAGGGCAGTAGTTATTGTTTTCCTTGACATTAGCAAGGCCTCCAGGATGATCTTCCATAGAATCTTTGTAGTCAAATTGAGATACGGACTGGAAAAATCGCCTGTAAGGTGAGCGGAAAACTGGCTGGGCTGTCACGCTCAAAGGGCTGTGATCAGTATTAGAAAGTTTGAATGGTGGTCAGCTACCAGTGATGTTCTTTAGTGGTCTGTACTGGGGCCGATACAGTTTAATGTTTTTAATGACCTGGATGATGGGATGGAGTATTCTCTCAACTAAACTAGGTGACTTTCAAAGTTCCCTTCTAACCTAAATTATTCTATGATACAATGTTAACACTAAATGCTCTTAATTATCTCTTGAAAAAATGTTTGTTTTTGAGAAAAACGCTTATTTTTTCCCCATAGATATTATTAATCTGCTTAGAAGGCATCTTAATAAACTAAAGATTTATTAAAAAATAGTAGCTACTTTTGTTAATTCTTCAGTATAAGTCATACTTCTGAAAAATGATTTATTTGATAGTAGCCATTATTTTACTCCAAGGGAAACTGTATTACAAAATAGGAGAAAGCATTTACTTCTATTTACAGTATTTAATTGATGCACCTTTTTTACTTATTGCTTCGACTAAGTATTTATTACTTAGAATGTGTTCTTTGCTGTTTGGAAAAAAGGTTAAGTAAGCTCTAAAGCTACTTCTGTAACTGTAGACAAAAAAGGTATCTGGGTAACATGATGTATATTTAAAAAAAAAAAAAAAAAAGTGTGCCCGAATGTTTAGTAGGCACCAGAGCATTATATCCATAGTAAACATTTGAGAGTAAACATTTAATTTCTGCTTGTTGTTAATCTGTAAATGTAACTGTTTTTCTTTATTAGATCCCTTTCATTGGGCTTGGCTTTCTCAAGCAAAAGTTCCTTTCTCTCAGGAGACCAGAGACTTAGTTCTTCCTCGTATTTCTGACATGAACTTTGTACAGGATCTCTGTGAAGATCTTTACGAACTGTTTAAGGTGAATACGTTGCTTCTTTGAAATGAACATTATTGAAACTGCTAATATTTGTAATGGAATGGTTAGAGGTTCATTCTTTTCATGAATTTAGCTTGTGTATGTCATGATATTGTGCTATTTTAGATGTAATGCTGACATGGCAGAAAGGGTTTATAATTGGAGGAAGCTGTCACTAATGTGACTAATTGATAGTAATCAGCTTACCCAAAATCACAATTACCTCTTATGTTTCATGTAATCAATTAAAGCTAGTTAACTTTAATAACAAACATCTCTGTAAAATCTTATTAATGTGCCTGTGTGTATATAGATACACATATTCACATGTGTGTGTGCATGCACGCATATACTTCAAAAACTGTAGCAACCTGAGAAAATCATATTTAATGTAACTTCAGGTACTTCCATAAATTTCATATCAATAACTTTACATACATATATTGTGCTAATTTGACACTAAAATCTTGACTATGTTATTGAATGAGTTTCCAAGTGAAAGTTTTGTCAAACTTATTTTAAAGATACTAAAACTGTGCTGCAGTATTTACATGCAAAGGACTGTCCATTTTGAAACATTCCATAAACAATTGTAAGCTTTGGTAGAGATAATTCATAAAATACACAAATGTATCTAATGTCCAAGTTCAATAATCCAAATGGCAAGGGTTGATAGAAATGGAAATTTAAGACTTGTAATGAAAATGCAGCTGTAATTGCAAGACTAGATCCTGAAAAATGTTCACTAATATTTACATCTTTGGTTCAGTTGTGTTCAAAATGGTTCCACATAGTCCGATAATCACAGCAGAAACCGATTAATAAATCTGAAGGAAGAAGTATTTATTTAGCTGTAAGGGCACGCTTTGCAAGTCAGAGTTGTGTAACATCATATGATGGTATCAAGCCTACCTAGAAATGCTTAAAAGACATATCTACAGGTGTTTTTCACTTCTATGATTATGGTAAATCCTTCATTTCCACATATGCGTATTTGCTGCAACAAATAGGCCTTTTTGTGGGTCATACTATGACTATTTGAACCTTCCAGAAATTATTGTAATGTTGATACATGTGACCATGCATATTGTGAACTTGATGAATTTGCATGCTAAGTATATAGCTAAAAACAAATTGGTCATTTCCTATAATAATAACTCTTTGTTTTCTTTAACAAAGACTGATAAAGGATTTGACAAGGCTACTTTTGAAAATCAAATGTCCGTTATGAGAGGGCAGGTAAGACTGGCTTTTAAAAATTTTATTTATCTGTTTAATACACCATCACTTCTTGGCTGTTTTCTTTCAGAGATAAAAAAAAAAAAAAACTAACTCAAATTGAAAGTGACTTGAGGGCATTTTCATCTGGGAAGACTGAATTTACTCAGAGGCTGTTTTTATTTGCATATCACTGAGGCAGTAAAAAGCTTATAATGGTTTTTGGTTTTATAGAGGAAAACTTTCTCAAGTAGGGTTTTATTGTTTTTGCGGGGGGGAAGGTTCCCCTCTACAGTCAGTAGTGCAGAGTTCTTTTCCTATATATATTCTTAGATATCTTAAAAATTAGGAACAATGAAGAAGAGTCACATAAACTTGAATGGAAAATTTGGTGGCTGATTTGGTTATGTTATTAAAACAAATGTGACTTTATTTTGGAGGGTTAACCTGATCACTGGGATATCCCTTACAAGGAAGAAATATTAGGTAATAAAGTTTATTCCTCCTAGCAGTGATGGTCACAGTAAGAACCAATAACTAAAAAAGTAATCCAAGTATTTTCAGATGAGAAATTTGGCAATATTTATCAGTTTGTGTGTGTGTTTAACTGCTCACGCAAGGAAGGGAAAAGGATTCTCTATCTCCTTGCTCTTCTAAAATTTAAGATTGGTGATATACTGGAAAAAAAGATTTAGCTAAAAATTATTTAACTCATTGCAGTTAACTAGACGAAAAACAATGATTTGTGATATAGAGGAATAGAGCTAGATGATTTAATAGTCCCTTTTGTCCTTAACTTACTGAAACTGATTTTTCTGTATTCATAATTTCAACATGGATAGTTTAAAGCCATTCACAATTCCTATAGTGGCTTAATCTGACCTTTTTTTTCCTGTAAAGTTTCCTGTACCAAGAAATGCTTTGCACAAAACTGCTGCTCTGCTTAGTCAAACAGAATCCCAATTAACATTAGGTATGTGTGCTGGCTAAAAGCCAGCAAAGCTTATTTGTTAAATTGAATTACCAGGACTGGTTTCTGAAATAACTTTTCTGAGAAGTTTGGTGTGCAGTCACTGGAAGGTCACTTGTATTCATTCAGCTTGATCTGTGCTAAGTAGCTTTTTTGTGATAAAGTAATTTGCTGCAGGGAATTTATTATTTAACAAAAAGCTTCAGGAAAAATCCTAATCTATATAATCAAGAGAAATCAAAAGCTTCTCTTTTAAGAGGCATCTGGCTAAGGATGTCTGAATTCATTTCCCCACTGTAAAGGTTAAATCTGGACCCTTTCTTTAGCACCCCCCCCCCGTGGATTTGGATAGAGTGCTTAGTAAAATTTCTTTCTAGCGGTGCAAGAATGTGTGTCATTGCAGGAGATGTTAGGTTCTCAGGCATGGATTAGAGGAAAAAGTGCTGACAACTAACTACTCCTGGATGCGACTGCTAATAGATCTTTCCTCATCAAAAAATGATGCTTTTTATTAATAATTTTAGACTTGCTTTTGTTGTAAAACCAAAGCAAATTTCAAAGGCATTATAGAAGAGCTAGATAACTTTGGTTCACATGATTATGGATTCATTCAGTTAAGATTAGCAGGACAGCCAAAACTAAGTCTGTAAATAAATCCTTAAAAATGAAAACCTTAAGAATTAAAAGAATTAAGTATCTAGTTGATAAAGATAAGGAGGCTAAAGAACAGTATGTCTTGCGTGTAAAGGGGAAGATCTTTAAATCACAGGTGCCAAAACTAGTTAGAAGCATATTTTTGCAAAGTAGGGAAAAATTCTCAGGGAGAGCTTCAAACCAACAAGAAAACCAATTACCTCAAGAACATGCAGACTAATCCACAAGCTAGCACATGTCTGCAAAAGATTGCCTTGGATAATGTAAATGTAAAGTAGAGTTGTCAGAAGAGCCAAGCAGCAGTAAACCATGCAGAGGATATTGCCTATCAGGGTTGTTCAGCCATGTAAGTGCAGAATAAACAGGGAGCAGTAAGTTGCTAAGGAAGAAGGGGGCATTGTGCAGTGGAAAAAAATGGTTGAGATTAAGGATAATGCTGATATGTCTGTAAAACTAAATTGAATACTTGCCGTCGTTTTCAGTAAGGGTAACATTGAACATCAGGGGAGTTAGTGGGCACTGAAGTTCTTGAAGTAGCATAGACTCAGGGGAGGTGAAAGCTGAATTTCGACCTTAGCACTGGGTTTAGTAATATGGCTTCATATGTTCTGATATGAAGAAGTATTTTGTAGTTAAATTCCCAGTAGACCCAAAGTTAATATGTGGTGATTGCTTTTCTGTAAGGCTTTTTCTTCCAAGATGCGATGTATTTAAGAGATGTGTCAAATTTGAAAATGCTCTCAGATTTTTTTTATCACACTTTTCCAAAATTTGAGAGGAAACTTGCTTAAAATAATCAAGAAAAGAAGGATAATTAAGTGACAGTAGGATGTCATAGTGTTACCAAATAAAATAGTTCTACTTGCAGTAGAATATCTTTCTTAAATTATTTGTCAATGCAATCTCTTTCTACAGAATTGATTTTAAAAGTGGCATCTAACTTTGCAAACCTATTAACTCCAGTTTAATTTGTGCACCCCTTTCCCTTTTATTCTTTTAGATACTAAACCTTACTCAGGCATTAAAGGATGGAAGGAGTCCTCTTCAGCTTGTTCAGATGCCACGTGTGATTGTGGAGCGAAGTAGCACTGGAAGTCAGGGCCGAATTGTTCATCTGAGTAATACGTTCACACAAACCTTTTATAGCAGAAAGCCTTTCTTTTCCTCCTGGTAGCAACAAAAATATATGAGAAAAGTAAATGTCTCTAATTTCGTAAGCTACTTTTGTGTAAAGGCTCTGTAATAAAGTAATTCTGCTGTATACCAAGAGCTCAGACTGCCGACACCTCAGAACTTAAGAAATATATTTTGAATGTAATCAAAAGTTTACAATTTTTGTGTCAAAATTGTGAATTCTTATGTCAGGGAATGAGAAGAACTTGTCTATATTGTATTTTTTATAGGCTAGATTAATGTATTCTGAATAATAATAATAAAGGGAAGATGCACAGTTTGCATATGCTGAAATACTGCTTTTGAATACAATAGAAATTCTGTTCATTTAATATAAAGATGAGAACCTATTCCCTATTAACTTCTTTTTATAAGCTCTTTAAAAAGAAGCGCAGAATGTTATCTTTGGTTGTGAAAATGCTTTTCCATGTAATTTCGTTCTGATATCTAAGCTATTTATAGGTTTTCATAGGCTAGTTACTTGAGGGGAGGGGGAAGTCATGCATTAAAAAAAAAAAAAAAAAATCAGTCCTTGACACCCAAGTAACAGAATGTGGGGAAGATATGGTCCAAATGTGTGTGGGGGGTTTTTTTTTTTTGTTTTTTGTTTTTTTCCTCAAAGTGGGGATCAAAAATAAGTTTTGTAGTTTAAATTATGGCAAAATCCTGCCCCCTGGTAAGTACATACAGTTCCTACGGTGACTAAATAAACTAGGTGTATATTTCAGATGATGAAATTTCCTCTGTAGTTTTTTTTAACTTGTGTATTTAAATACAGGTATGGAAAATTGTGATATTTCTCTATAGACCCATTGCAAAAGAATTACACATTGTTGTTACAAGTCTGATTTGCTGTTTGCATATAAACGTGTATAATTAAACAGCGTGTTCATCAGTGGTCACCAAAGTGGTTCTTTACTGTTATTGACGGAAGCACTAATGTGTTCATCACTAAGCCAGCCTGCCTTCTAAATTCCTATCCAAATACACCATTATTTTTGACCAGAGAAAACAAGTGTAATACATAGGACACACACTTATTGTTGGACCCTTAGCGGTGTCATGCTCATCTGCCAATTTATATTTGCTTTTATATTCATGTGTTTAAGACTTGCTGGTCACTTTTCCAAATCGGTGGCTTATGTAACATGGTAAATATTTTTATTTTAGTAATCTTCTGGACAAAAACAGGAATGGGAGAAAAATTGCTGCTTTTATGAAACCTTCAGTATTTCAGACATTGCTGTATTTTGTAATTCTAAGCAATACTGTTGAACTCAAATAATAAAATGCTTGTATTTTATATAATTTTGAGTGGATGTAAATATTAATGTAGCATGTCAGCAATTCACTTGATTAACTGAAATGTTTAAGCCTTAAATGTAAAACTTACTGTACTGTGGGGTTTAAAATAAGACTGAAATGACCACCTTAAAAAACAAACCATGGAAACTTTATGATCTGAGCAGTTTATTAAAATTCACAGGTGTTTATGCATCAGACCTGCCTTCTGAAGACAATAAATGTCATAATCTAGAATGCATAGATTTTAGACTCATGTTTTATTTGTTCTGCAGAAGGTAGTCCTTAATTTTGCTTTTTTTTTTTACTCTTTTTTTTCTTTACTAGTTTTGCTTTTCTCTGTAGTACCAAGTGTATAGCAGTGTGTGGCACTGCACACTAACATTAGCATCCGGCAGTTGTGGGTGTCTGGGTTAGCTCGCTGTGTGCTCTGCGCTGCACGGCATCAGGCTTCTCTTCCCATCAGCGTCTTACTGCTCTTCATGGAGGACTCTCATGGTGGCCGGAAGCATTCTCCCTGCTTTGAGATCTTGAGAGAGATCAAGACTGAGTTTCTTGAAAGCCTTTGTGTGGCTTTTGGTGATGTGGATGGCGAAACAGGAATAAAAGCCCTTTTTTGCGTTTGAACTGTGAGCAGCACTCGATTCAGGTATACGCTATGGGTTGCGCACGTAAAACCCTCATCTGGTTCTCTTGCTTCGCCACGTCCTTCCCAAGACCCAGCTCCTGGGCGTTACTGCTGCACCTGGATTATACTGATGAGTTTACCTTTTTTAATCCCAGGGCATGCGAGTAAAGGCAGCGGGCGCAGGAGCGGCGTGGGCGGGCGACTCCCCGGCACGCTCGCCCCGGTCCCGTCCCGGCCCTGCTCCCCCTGGGGCTTCTCCTCCGGGGGAGGGTCCCACAGCGCTGCCCTTGGCAGGGCTTTCTCCTGCTTTGTTCATTAGGCTAACTTCAGAACCCAGCCGGTAATTTTAGTGGAAGTTGTCGAATAGACAAAATGTATGTGTAAACCTTGTTTGCTCAGCAGGCCAAGCTGCACTTAGTTAAGAGCAAGGAGTGGCAGAAGAAATTCAAAATCCTGTCCCTTCTGCAACGTTTTGGTTTGAGGGGGAGTTATTTTTTTAAGTAGTTCAACTAAGGTATTCCTAGGCCCTGTAGCGTTAGGCTTTATTTAAATACTTAGAAACCCATAAAACCACTTTTTAACAGCAACAGGTGACATAGTGACTGCAATGTTCTGCTTTTCTAGAATTACTCTGGAATATAGTTGTGATTCCTACAAAGGTGGAGAATGGAAACTGATGTGCTGCTGCTTAAACTTGTTTAAAGCTAGAATATGAATTTTAATGGCTTTATGAACAACAGCAGCATACCTGAGGTAGTGAAAAGGTGAGGTTTGTGCGCAAGAACTCATCTCTGAGAAGTGGGGGCTTCCCTTCCCCCTGCCTCTTCCCACAGCTTTTTGCCCGGCGGCCCGCGTTTGGGCTGTGTTTCGCTGACTCGGGGGAAAGAGGGGGTTGGTTTATTCCTCGTTTTGTGCCTTTGAAGGGTGCAGCCGTGGGCACCTGCCCGGCGTCTGTGAGGCGGGAAGCCGCAAAGCCCCGCCCCCGGGGCCACACGCCCCGCCCCTTGCTCTGCCCCGCCCGGCTCCGGCGCCGCGGCCCTGCGGGGTCCGGGCACGGGCGGGCT
>NW_020449653.1:546414-699059 GCF_003343035.1 Apteryx rowi | reverse complement strand
GCGGAGGGCTCTGCCGGCGCTGCCCGCGGCGCCCGCAGGGCCCGGGCGGGAGCCGCCCCGGTGCCCCTGCGCCTGAGCGTCTGCAGCTGCTTTCGCAGCCTCCCCTGAAACAAGCGTTTTGCTTTACGCCGGCCGTTGTCCGCGCTTGATTCCGGGAGTCTGACACTTGCGCTGGGGCTGTTAAAATAAAGCTGTAGCTGCCCAGTGCATCATGCTGCAATTACGCTTGTCCTTTAGGTCCTGCTCTTCTCTTTGCAAAGATGAGCCAAGGAGAAGAAGAGGGAAGAAGGTTTTATGCTTGTTCAGCTTGTAGGGATAGGAAAGACTGTAACTTTTTCCAGTGGGAAGATGAGAAGGTAAGAGAGCACTGCCCAACACTGCGGTAAATATAAATAGTTGGGATTTTCTTCTCTCTTTAACAGAAAATTGAAAAGAGGTTTTTTTTTGTTTGTTTGTTTGTTTGGTGGGGGAGTCTGGAAAGCTGTGGCAATTGCTGTCTTACAAGCTTTGTCTGATATTTTGTATTTATGTAGTGGGGCACTTATTTATGCCTGGAAAACCTATCTGAAATACAACTTTCAAAGAAAGCCGTGTATGTTTTGAGCAAAACTGGTATTTGTTACTGTATTACCAAGACACTTAAGAATTCAAGTTAAAAGCTTGGCTAATACTATGCTATCACAAAAAGGTGATTCTTATCCCAAGAGTTTCCTATTTTACATGGCTAAAATGGAGAACACCTGGTGGATTTAGGCAGGCAATGGGACATAAAAAAAATAGTGAGATGGCAGGGATCAGCCTGATACTCGATAGTCTCAATGTCTGCAGCACTTTCTCATCATCTAAAGAACTTTAGTCAGATTATTGCAGGATAACAAGTTTGGGACTGAAATGTATTCATGGAAAGTTTGCCATTGCCGCCTACGTTTTGTGTTACTACTTCTGTTCCCTAAACGAGTATATTGCGTTTTAGTTATTGATCTCAGCAGGTTGGCTTGGGAATTTAATCAGGCTCTTAAACCTTTCATCTCTATATGTGTTAGTTATTATTGATAGGTTCTCTAAAGTCAAAACAAGGTGGTTATTCACTGGTTTGTATAGACTGAAATAGTATTCCTGGTGAAATTTTGTTATGGGCATAATTTGTATAATAAGGTATTTTGTTACTTTGAGTTTCATTGTCTTCCCCTTTAAACAAGTGGGTCCTTACGTTTTGTGCAAATATCTTGAACATCTGTTAACAATGAAACAAATAAGTCTGTCTTATGGAAACAAAATAAAAGGCTTGGAGAAGAGCTGTCATGCTTTTGAAATAAATGCACTCAAAAGACTGGCAACACTTCTACTGTCATCAGTCATGCAGGATCAGCTTGTAGCTCTTTAGAGGGAATGCAACCGCTGGCATGCATCAGTAGCAAGTACATCTCTCTCTTTTCATCATTTCGAGTTTTTTCCCAAAGTATTCTTGTGGTGGAAGAATTACATTATTTAATTTATTATTATTTTGCATAGTTTGAATTCAGAATGAGAGGCTTGTGTTATGTAGTGTGCTGCTACGCTGCAGTCACGCTTATTCTTGTGATTCAAGAATCAAAGGACTGTGAGAATTTTTCTGAGCAGACCACCTGAAGCATGAGACCTTTGCACCTTTCTAGTTTAATGTTGAGATTTAATCTGCAACACAGAGCTGTATCTGTTTTGTAACCGTGTGTGTATATATATAAATTTTACAGGTGTCAGAAACTAGGCTTGCAGCACGTGAAGAATATAATAGAAATCATCAGCCTGCTTTTACTCACAGACAGAATGTGGAAAGGTATTGTTGCTAAACATATTTTCTTCAGTTAAAAACAGGCTAATGTAAGTTTAGGTATTGTGAATGTAGATACCATGTTTCAGGGTTTTTTTTAAATATGAAAATATGCCAAAGGGACTTGGGAAAATGAGAACTGGTTGACTGCAATGGGAAAATAACATGAAACATCCAATTAGGTCATGGTATTTTCAACCTGGGAATTATATCTTTTTTTGTATGTGTATTTCTTCTTATATTGTTGCTCATAATGTACTAACAGGAGGCCAGTAGCAGTTTGAGTTCAAAAAATTTCTTAATTACTTATTACTTAATTAAAAAAATTTTTTTTATTTTCAGTGAACTGTGCAAAAATGACAGGCTATAACTTAACATTGTGCAAACAAGCAAAGGTAATACAGTAACAAATAATCTGAGTTTTGTGTATAAGCGTACAGGACTGCTTGCTGGTAGTGGATATAGAGCCTTCACTCTGTAATCCAGTAATTTTATGGGGAGTCTCAACACATTTGGGTGGCATGTTACTTGCTGTCAGGGTAGGCTTTTTCAAAGTGTCCTTTGAATGTTTTTTCATAAATATTATTTCATTCACTTATAGTTGGTGGATTTTTGTAACAGCAGCTAAAACTACCTGCCTTTTAAATGTTCAAATTCTTATAAAAGATGTGAAGGAGGGGTTCATATTTTATAGAGGGCTTTTCAAAATTTGTTCCTTATTGTCTTTTGTATTTAAAGATATGAGAACTTTCTTCTTCTGCCACTATCAAAGAGGAAGTTTTGTCAGGAATGCCAGCAATTGCTATTGCCAGATGAATGGGAAAAACACTATGGTCACCAGGTCTTATGTGATATCTCCACTGCCCAGTTAAAAAGTCCCAGTCAACTTCTGTATCCACTGGAGAATAAGAAAACAAATGCACAGTATTTGTTTGCAGACAGAAGTTGCCAGTTCCTGCTGGACCTTATTATTGCTTTAGGATTCAGACGAGTGCTTTCTGTTGGAACACCCAGGTATTTAGTGGGGATTGTTATATTTTCCAAATGATATTTCTGCCTCAAAACTGTGCAGCTTACTAATATTAAAATAATCTGAAATTTATTTAAAAGGATTTTCTCCCTCAATAAGTTCACTAAGCTTTAATTATTTGGGATTATCCAAGCAGCTAGTGGGATCTTGATTTCATAAGCTATACAAGAAGACTGTATCTGCACTGCAATTTAACAGAACTCTGCTAATTAAAATGTCCTGCTTTGTTTCTTGCAAAAGTGGCAGTGAGTTTCTTTGATTTCTGTTCTTCATGTGGATCGAATAGTCTTCACTATGTTTATAACTCTGAATATTAGACAAATGGAGTCATGTTGATATCATCAAAATTCTGGTTATTCTTTTTTCTGTATCTGGTTTTAATTTTAAAAAAGTATCAGGCATTTGTGTCTTGCAAGATATTTTCTGAAGCTTATGATTGTGTTAAATTTCTTTGCTTCAATTATAATTTAGGCTKCATGAAATGATCCAATCAAAAGCATCACAAGAAGAAGACTTCAGCGTTAGAAGTCTTCTGCTAGATATTGATTTCAGGTAGGTTTTCTAAGCATATATCTGTCTGAAGAATATGTACAAAGTTTTCTGTTCTTATTTTTAAAGATAAATTGGTGCTTTTTTTCACTTTACTCACTCTGCATCTCCCTTTCCACACATATTCATCCATGACAGCCAATGTATGAGAAAAATATTTATACTTTGTGGTTTCCAGTGTTAGTATGTATTGTCAGTAATCAGAACCCACTTTAACTTGTTTTAACTATAAATGCCCTTTAGAGCAGACAAGAAGTTGTTTCTATTTTTCTATTACTTTAAAAATTTACTTTACAGATATTCACAGTTTTATACAGAGGATGAATTCTGTCACTATAACATGTTTAATCATTATTTCTTTGGTGGAGAGGTAAGGCCAAATATTTCTTGACTATTTCATAGGAACTGCATGTTGTTAATGAAGAATTTTGTAAGAAAGTCGTGGCTAATCTAGTAGGAAACAGCTGTCATGACATAAATCATCAACAGTACTATTCTTGTTGCTCCTACAACAGAATTAATTGTTTAATTCTGCCCACTTTTGCCTTTACAAGCCCAGTGGGTGCCACAGGACTTGTTCATTGGTGCTTGATGTGGGAGGGAAGAGGTATTCCTGCTTTATTGCAGGCAAGCAAGGTTAAAATGTGTTAACTTTGCTGATTAAAAAATGAGGTTGAATTAGTGTCATGAGTAAAAAGTATTGAATTTCTACTTTCTTTGTAAATGGCATACTGAGTACTTGATTTTGAGTTTATTAGGAAATCTGCAACTGCAATAGCACATTTATTTACGTGTTTATGGAAAATCATAGTGTAATTCAATTCCAAACATTCTTTTCAAAACACTTATCCCAGTAATTTACTCAATTGCTGTTTGCTCTTCCCCTGCCATTATTATTAAGCCATCACTAACTTGTGTAAACATACTTATTGTGATAATGTTCACACTTTTTAGATAACTTTCAGATTTTTCTATTCTAAAACCTGGTTTCAAATAGGTTCTTAAAAACAGAAAAAAATCATCTAAAAGGAAACTGAAGGCTGGTCTGAAAGCCTTATCTTTGAATCTTTTTAATCCATCACTGTATTCAGATTCTATATTATTCAATTAAAATGAAAGACTGTGTTCATCTGCATGATAGTATGCTAGTTTTCTTTTCAAGATGTGAAAAGTTGACAGCTGTGATGGCACTGTATCATTTAAACAATTAAATTGTAGCGCTTCAGAACATTAATATTGTAGAAGAAAAATCTATTTTTGGACTGCAATAAAGTTGAAGTAATAGAAGAGGGAACACTGCAAGCTAAATTGGGATGATGGTAATTATGTAGCTTTTTAAATTATTTTTTTAAATAATGGAATCAAGGTTGAATTGCTAGAATTTGAGCACAGTGTATTTTTTATAACCAGTATGGATTGAATCAGTGTTCGGTGGACTGAAAGTTCTCCCATTACTTTCATAATGTTTTATGGAATAAAACTAAAGTGAAAAGATATGAATCAAGTGTATTCTAAACCTGAGCTCTGGTTTCTTGCTATAAGCAACCTCTTTTTTTAACAAGTTAAATTTAGGGCCCTTAGGAGAAGATTATTTTGGAAAGCTTGAACTATATCTGTGCTTGATACATCAGCTCTAACTGAATAGGGCAGTTGTTTTCAGTGCTGCAGTTCTAGTGTGTGGGTTGTTTTGTTTTGTTTTTTCTGAAATCCTACATTCACCTACACAAGAAGAAATAACCTACTTCTTCAAAGTTGTAACTACTAAAATAATCCTTTTATTGCCAAATACAGTCTATTTACAGTTCTTGAATCTACATTTCTGGAAACTAATTTCTGTCTCTTACAGGCTGCACATGAAACTTGCAGGCAATTCTTTCATCAAGACAAAGGTGAAAGAGTCATTATGGTGACTGATCCCCCATTTGGAGGATTAGTGGAAGCACTGGCTTTTAGTTTTAAAAAGCTGATGGCAATGTGGAGGCAGACAAAAAAAGAAGGTATTACAAGCAGATAGGTGGGTTGAGCTTGTAACATCACCTTAAGAAAAAGTACTTATTTAAAAGTCCCTAATTCTTGATATTCTAGTGAGTGTTAACACATGTATTACAATTTCTAAAGATGAAATACCATATATTTGATTTACCCTCCTGATACTCTTAGTTAAATAATACCTAATTCTTTAATTCTCTATTAAAATCCACTTTACAATTAACATGGACTTTAAAGGGGGAGAAGAACAAGCTATCAATCAGTACCATTTCTTACCAACCTAGGCAGGTGAAACAAATGGTCCGAGTTAATTTACCACTCAGTATAAATAGAATATGGCAACAACATTCTGTCACCCTAAAGGAACTTGTTCTTATGACCAGCATGACGTGCATGCACACATTCATGCATTCAGAACAATTACAGTAAACTCTTCATGCTTCATGTACTCTGTCTTTCTTTAAAGTACATCTGAGTCTCTTCATTTCTAGGTCATAACAACCAAGAGATGCCCATGTTCTGGATATTTCCATACTTCTTTGAGTCTCGCATTCTTGAGTTTTTCCCAAGTTTCAGTATGATGGATTATCAGGTACGACTAAGGCCAGTGAATTTCCCAAGCTTCAGTGTGAGGGGATTATCAGTATGAGGAAGGCCAGTGAATTTGCTAATTTGTGGTGTGCAGTGCAAACAAGAAAATGGAGGTGGATCATAGATCTGCTTGTCTGTAGATGGTCATTCTTCTTCAACTTTAATTCCCCTGTATGGGAGGCACTGCAAACCCTGTGATGCTGCTCATTATGTAAACTCTGGATTTTGTATTTGTATTAGTCATACCTTAGATAAACTGTAGCAGTGTGACACAGTTATTACTTACCTTTAATTTTCTCACCTGTCTTTTGTCTATTCACTTGTTTATTCTAAAATGTTTTTGATGTGACAAAACTTGCAGTAATTTCAACAAGTGCATATTATTGCTGAGCTGAGAACTTGAAGAAAAGTGTTTTATTTTTCCCAAATGTTGAAATGCTGTTAGCCTGGTGGTAATGCCCAGTCCTGGTCAAAAAAAGTTTAAGGTGTTTCATCCCCAAAACTGCTGGGATTAGACTGGAACTGTAACAGTGGAAATTTTTTAGAATTGTGTAAAAAATGAAGTTGTTAAGGACTTAACCATCATAACATATTTACTGAATCATTCTGTGGTTTCTGTGTTAGTTATTACTGGAAGTATATCCTGTACTGTTAATATTAAAGCCACTTCCTGTTACATATGTCAGGAAGTAAAGGGAGTTCTATCTTCAGGTGTAGTTTAATTTGTTTCTGCCTTAAGTTTGATGCAGGTGTTCCAGAAAACCTATCTGTATCTCATAGAATGGAAATTTGTAGAAGAAAATTGGAAACCTGTGTTAGGCCATAGACTCTGCATTCCTGCTAGTGTTCAGAGAGGAGAATTTTTGTACCAGGGTCTCTGAGTGCAGTGGTGGAAGAAGCAGCACTAATTGGATTTGTGGCTCTTCTAATTATTTTGAGATAGGTTAAGATGCATAACAACTCTTGTACTGCCAGACAGAACAAACAATATAGTTCTATTTTTTTTTAACCTGGGTTACTCTTTAGCAGAACAAACACCTCACTAATATAAAACAACTGCAATATCTCAGATATATAGTGCAAAAGAGTAAAAAGGGAAAAATAAAATATGGTAATTGTAGTGTTCGAAACTGGATTTCTGGAGTCTAGCCTGCTATTTTGATTGCACAAATTTAAAAATAAATGAGACCAAACACTTGCTGTAAAATTTGTACTCTAACTAGCGGTTAGTCTTTTATATAAAAATGAGAATTTCATAAAAAATCTGTAAAGAGAGTAAATATGAAAAAGTTCTGTCCATGCTTAGCATTCAGTTTAAGACTTTTTTTTCTCCCTCTCCCCCATCCTTATTTTATAGGTAGACTATGATAATCATGCACTTTATAAACATGGCAAGACAGGTCGTAGGCAGTCTCCTGTTCGTATCTTTACCAACATCACCCCAAGTATGATTGTACTCCCTGTTGAAGAGGGTTATAGGTAAGATGTCTTTACACTCAAGTGACTATGAGAGTGTGTTTTTAATTGGGGCATAAAATCTCAAAATGATTTGGGGATGGTGATGTTTGGTATTGCTATTGCCTAATTTTTGGATGTAAGGCTCAATAGCAATTTTTACTGTCTCAGGCTAAGCTCCTGTATTTTATAAACAAGGTGTAGGAGAGTTGGGCACCTAAGAGTTTTACATTAGCTAGTGTGGAATGATGGGATTTTTCAACTAGCCCAGAGGAAATAATGTGCATGCCTGTGGGAGACGGAGATTTACAGCTATCCCTGATAATCAGCTTGGTTGAGACAGTAGTTCAGAACATGAGCACTAAGAGAAGTTTTGGGAACAGGGGAATTTTACCAATGGCAATCAAGTACCTTTTTTTTCTTTTTTCCCTGTTGGATTTGCTGCTGATAATATATATTGCTGATTTGAATTCAAGCACCTAAACTTTGCTATTTGGTACTTCAGGTGTCTAAATGATTATGAGGCTCTGGGCCTAAGTAGTTGTATGAGTCAAAAACATTATCTTTCATTTAGCAAAGTGATTTTGCAATCCTTCCTTTTACTGTTGAGATTGTAGAAAACTCATTTATGTAGTTTCTTGAGCAAATACTGGACCAATATATTTGTAACTTTATTTTTTTCAGGTTTTGCACTATATGTCAGCGATACGTTAGCTCTGGTAACCAACATTGTGAGATATGCAATTCATGTACATCAAAAGTAAGTATTTTGACTTCTTTCTGGATGGCAATTTTAGCAGTAGTCAAATACTGTAATTTTTGCCCTGGTAAAAACCTATTCTGGTATTGATTTTGTTGGAAAACCCTAGGCAATTCAATTCAGGCATCTTTTTATTTACTTCACAGAACATCATTCATAACTCCCTGGGAATTAATTCCTGTTTCCTGACTGCTTTGGTTTGGAAGGAGGGCTGCAAAAGCTTGCTGCTTGCCCCTTGTGATGTATTTTATTCTTTTTTTGTTGTTGTTGTTGATGCATACCTTTTTTGTTATGCTTGGGAAGTTGAAGAACTTGCTGACTTCAAAATGTAGCCATTCTGCTGTGGTTGTCACAGATTCTCGAGACTTCTGTTTTTAAACTCCCTACAATGTATATGTCGCTTCTGTAAATAAATGGGAACATGTATCACTAGCTCAGTTTTAAGACAGAATCAATGTTTGTATCTGTTTGGGTGTTTTTTAAAGAGAAAAACAATGCATTTATTCATCTTTTATTTGTAGGATGGTAGACGATGGAAGCATTGTGCTCTTTGCAACAAATGTGTAAAACCCTGTAAGTACAGAAAAATACTTTTCTAAGGGAAAGTACACTTACTGTTTAAGCTATAATCCAAAGAAACTGAGCTGACAAACCAGAAAATATACTATAGAAGAAATAAAATGTAATCATTCAGAACACAGAGAATAAAGGGAGAAAAAACTGTTTTACACAAATTGTCAGTAAATAACTTGATTGGGTAGGTTTCCACTATGTGGAAATGTGATAAATTCCTGTTAAGTCAAGGCATAGTAAATTCCATGTACATTTGTTAAGAAACAGGTTGTGTATTTTGATTTGCTGTATAGGAATTTCCTGATTTTGTAAACTTCTTAATGAGAAGTTTATAAACATGTAGGCAATTGCTATATGTTATTTAAAGCTTGGTTTCAAAATGATCATTATAAGCCTTTTCAAGATCATAAATTCTATTATGCATTTTACAGCTTGGTTTCACTGTAACAATTGCAACTGCTGTGCTCTTCAAGAACACGCTTGTGAGAGGACTGAAGCTGGCTGTTTTGTTTGTGGCAAAGCGGGTCACAAACGCAGTACCTGTCCCAGTCTGTCCGTCACTAAAACAGCTTGCCAGTAAGTTTGATATTGCGTTAATGTAATTGAAGATACCTTTCAGATATGGGAGGTGATTCTTATTCCATGAAAATGGTTGTAGGAAGAGAGAATTTTAGGCTTTGTATGCTGATACCAGCTTTCACTGTTGTCCATTTGCTGCATCATTGTGGAGGTTCTGTGGGAACTATGTCAACTGGAGGAACATATGATAAAAAGCAGCATGATTTAGGCAGGTCACTTACTATGTGTCCTAATTCCTTAACTGTAAAAATAGTGGCTTTTCTTTCAAAATGGATTTGTATGGATTCAACACTTGGTGAATGGTGCATAGGAGATAACTCTGTCAAGATTCAAAATTAATCTAAAGTAATGAAACACTTTTAGCTCCTTAATTCCTCACCAAAGGGCAGAGAGAGCAGTCACTACTTTGTTTTTCTTGATTCCTGTCTGTTTTGCTCATTGTAGTGTCTTTTACTGTTCCATCTGGTACTTCAGGTGTCCTCTGTAGTAGGGCCTAAATCTCCAGCCTGTAAGATTTTATTAATGAGGAGCATGTTAAGTACTTTTATTAGTACTTTTTTAACTTCCTGTCCAGAATGCATTGGTTTGTTTGTAATTCTTGACTTGAATGGATGGAGCAGTAGAAATAAGTCTCGCCTCCCAAAAGATGTACCTCTGTTGCATAGTGAGATTCAGATAGTTAACCTGTTGGATCGGCTTCAGGAGATTCGCCAGGTACCTGCCAGGTGGTACTGGACTACAGGTGTATCGCTTGTGTCCTGCTATGACATTACTCTGAGTTCTGGTTATAGAGTAGTAGAGCTAAAATGTTGCTGTATGTGTATATATGTACATTTTATTTGTTAAAATTAGTGTTTTCTGTTATGAAATACGTCTTTTGTCAGAGACAAAAAACAATCCATTTGCGTCATGAATTCCTTGTAAAATGGAATGTCCCTTGTACTTTTTGTGACAGTACTTCTGAGTTCATATACTTATATGGACAGATTAAATTATGAGCAAATGCAGATGTACGTTGTCTGCTTTAATCTGTGCATTTCTTGCTTGCTTTACAGAACTGACAAAAAGAAAAGGCAGAAAACTCCAAAGAAGGTAAAGATGGGGATCTGTAAAAGATCAGCTATGAAGCATGCAATATTCTCCAGGAAAAGAATGAAGAATAAGAAAAAGAAATGCAGCCTTCCTTATTGATACATTGTTATGCAGAAGATTTTTTTGTAGCCCGCTTTGATTCCATTTTCTATTAATATTAATGTTCAAAATAAAACCTGATTGAATTAAAAGTGACAATTCTTTTATGTTTTACATCATTACTGAAAAAAATGCAATATAAACAGCTCTCTTACCATGTATTTGCCTAATGTGACAATGTTGTGTGCCTAGGATTAGCTATTTGTCCGATTGAGCTGGAGTCTGAAGTCAAAAGAGGAATATTGCGGAGAGGTCAGAAATACTAAACTGGGTAGCAGGTACTGGATGCTGTGGTTTCGTGGTGGGTCCTGGGGAACTCGGAGCGAGGGAGCAGGCGAGGTGGGGTGACGGGAAGGCACCAGTTCTTAGCACCCCTTCTCATGGGTAGTTCCGTGCTTCTCACGGTACGGGTCTGCGTTTGAGTTTTTTCTCCAAATGCTTACAGTGGAAAAAAGTCTGAGGAAAGAAACTGAAAGTACTTCAGACGTTTAGCAAGCAGAACAGAAAGCCCTGTAAGTATGCTTTATTTTTAAACTAGCTTAACAATTTAGATTAAAAACTCATGAGTTTTAATATTTTGGGGCTGGCGCTGCTACCACAGAGGTGAGACCTACTGCAGAGATGAAGCCGGCGGCCACGGGCGCCTGTGGGAAAGGGGAAATGGGGGCTGGCAGTGCCGGGGCCGGCAGCGCGCAGGGCCGCCGCCCGCCGCCGCGCCTGCTGCCGCCGCCCGCGGGGCGGGGCGGGCCGTGGAGGGGCGGGGCCGGGGCGCGCCGCCGCCGGAAGCCGGGAGCGGAGAGCGCGCGGCTGGCGGCGGCGGCGGCGGCGGCGGGTCGCCGCGGGGCCGGGGGCGCCCGGAGAGGGGGGAGGCAGCGAGGGAGGGCGGCGGCGGCGCCATGCCGGCCTTCCGGCAGGTCGGGGAGAAGCAGCTGCCGCAGGAGGTCGTCTTCATGGCCTGGTCCCCCAAGCGCGACCTCATCGCCCTGGCCAACCGCGCGGGGGAGGTGAGCGCGGCCCGGGGCGGCGGGGAAACGCCGCCGTTTCGTGCAGGCGTTGGGGCGCTTTGCTGTTGCCGTACCGCCTCGGCCCGGGGAGCCTGGCCAAGCGTGCGGCCACGGCAACGGTCCCGTCGAGCTGTTAGTGCCTGTTGTTCCTGCCGCCTGTGTAGTTACCGAGCGCGTTCACCAGCGGGACTCTCAGTGCCTACATTCGCGCAATTTAAGTGCCCCTTTTTCAATTACTTCAGTTTTCCAGTATTTCTTTTCTCCTGGAAGGCTGGCTGTGATCCCGCATGGAGAGGAGCCGCCGTGCTTCCAGGCCGTGCTCGCTGGAGAAGCGCAGGGAGCCCCGCTGGCTCCGTGCGGGGCACGGCTTGTATTTTATGCTGCAGAGCAAGCAGTGTCCTGTAAAATGGCGTAGGAATGAATCGTCTCCTAGAGGAGAAGATGACACCTGAGATGTAGGACTTATTAAAGAAAAGTAAAAATTTGCATCTTGAATTGATTTACAGGCTATTATTATTATTATTTTTAATCTTACGTGTGTTTGCTTTTCAGGTTTTACTTCATCGCCTTGCAAACTTCCAGCGAGTTTGGAGTTTGCCTCCAAATGAAAATACAGGAAAAGAAGTGACAGCTCTTGCTTGGAGACCAGATGGCAAAAGTAATGTGAAGTATATGAGGTGACGCGTTGCAATAAAAATCCTGTTGGGAAATCAGTGCAAGTTGTGGTGATGATACCTCTTATCTCTGAAGGAAATCTTCAAGTAAACTGTATTTAAAGAAAAGGGTAGCTTAATTTTATGTAGGTTTATTCGAAGTTATAGGGAAGGATTAGGGATATTGAAGGCAATTGCAAGAAAACATTGGCAAAGTGAATTTATGTCCAAGAATATTGCTTTCCAAGATATAGCAAAGCTTCCATTTCCTAAGTAGGCAGAATATTTTCATGTGAACTACAAAATTCATTTGGAGAATAGAGAAAGATCAGGACAGACTGAATAGCTTGACTTCTTTAGCTTAGGCTAAATATTAGAGGTGAAAATTGTTCTCTAATATTATGCTAGAGAAGGAAAAAAAAGCTCTTTTCGTGATAGAATAAGGTCTGTAAAGACAGTAATGTCTTATTAATAGAGATAATGTTGAAATTAATAGCTTAATAAGTATATGTTGGAAACTAGGTGGGGTTTTTTTGGCCCATTAGAAGGGTGAGAATGGGAACAATATTCTGACATGAGATGTGGGTAAAAACTGCCTGTTTAGTTTTAAGTTGGAGTTTAATAAAATTTTTTTTAAGCTGGTTGCCTGTGATTACGTAGATGCAGTAACAGATGCCTGCTGTATGTTTTTATAGATGAATAAAGCTGAAAAAGGTGGTGATGCAAATGTTGCTCAGCAAGTCTTAAATTGTACTTTGTTGTAATAAAATGAAAACTGCTATTGAATAGTCTTTAAATATATTTTAGCCTCAAATTTGCAAAAACTAATGCCTGTGCTTTATCAGAACTGTAGTTAGAAGTGTGTACTTCAGTTCAACATGCAGATAAATAATTGTGGGATCAGACTTTTGACTTAAATACGTTACTTAAAAATATGATAGGAATTCAAACCTTCATTCTGGTAAGTAGGTTTCAAGTGAGAGTTTGGAAGTACGGTATATAAAAGACAAGGAGACTACTAGGCACAACTATTCTGTCCAGTAGTAGGCTTTGAAGGAACGTTGTTTTCTAGTCCAGCATAAAGTAAATACAAAGTTTTGCATGTTGGTTATTTATATATTATACTTTTCCTTCTCTAGTTTTGGCTTTTGGCCTTACTGATACCAAGCGGATTATTCTGTGTGATGTAGAAAAACCTGAAAGCTTGCACTCCTTCTCAGTGGACTCTTCTATTACTTACATGCATTGGATGGAAGTAACTGAAGAAAGCAGGTAGGGCTGAAAAACTCTATAGGTAAACATAGGCCATGTAGTATTATCTTACTGATAATCTATAGTTAGTATGTTACAAGTGGTTAAACAAAAGAATACAATATTACATAGCTGTATCATTTTCTCACCTCTTTGTTAAAATTTTCCTTTTTGTTAGAATAGACATTTTTATATGCTTATTTGTAGTGCTGAAATCTTAGTCTTGTGGTTCTTTTAGGTTATACAAAAGTATTTCAGCAAGACCTTGAGCACCCACATATTAAGAGCTTCCTTAATCTAGTGTTAGCTTGAGGTATTGTTGTACAGCCTGCCTCCTGATTCAGTTTACCTTAATATCAACTAATGTATTAATTTATTAAACTAATTGTAATAATGTTGTTATATTCATCTATTTTGTTAACCAGGGAGAGTATTATATTTAAATCTTACTTCATCTGTGTTTTCAGTGCCCTAGTAGGGTGCTTACTCCTTTCACAGTGTGCCTTTGTTATTATATCCTGCCCCATTGGCGGTTCTGCCACGGATACAGTTGCTTCAGGATGTCAGAGTGCTGCTGGTGACTGCAAGTGTGTGTCATTACACAATTCTTGCAGCACTTGTGAGCTCTAGGGCACCGTGGTCCCCTTTTCTGTGATCTCACAAAACCCTCTGGTATGTGCCTTATTGCAGTGCAAGACAATAATTAAACATTTATTTTAAAAAGTGAGGGGGTTGGGGCGGTCTGACTTGGGGATTCTCTCTTCCTTAAAGTACAAATCTGAAAGTACTAAGAAAATAAATACATCTTATATCAGTCTAGCATTTTTCTCTTCATGGGGACAGATTTATCTTCTTGGAGGGAATCTCATCCTTCCAGCATGTCTAAGCTGTGGTGTTAAGTACTGTGCTTTAGTCTTCCTCATACTGTAACATGTGTCTTTGAATTGAAGTTTTTTTGAGGTGCAGGTACAATGGGGGCAGGGTTGAGTTTAAACAGAGACCCTCAGTCGTATCTGCGTTACAGATAATTTATGGAGGATTTGGTGGCAAGCTAATTGAGCCAGCAAATAAAAACTGTATATTCTCCTTTGGTGAAAATAAAACTAGATTATCAGACTCCTTTTATTAGTTTGTTCATTTTATAAATTAAATTATTAAAGGGTACATAAGAGATTAGCCTCTGAGATTTGCAACTCTAACATATGTGACCATTTGAGTCTCTGCTGTAACTTCGAAGGTAGAAAGAATTTTTCTTCTCCTTTTTTGCAACTTTGATTGTAAAAACAATCATACTTCTTTTTCAGTGTTCTCACTTCCTTTTACAATGCTGAGGATGAGTCAAATCTCCTTTTGCCTAAATTACCTGCACTACCAAAAAAGTAAGCATTATACTATGAAGATCTAATTTGTCATTTGTTGTCATTGTTTTGGTTATTAATCTTTAATGCTGTACAAATGCTTTGGATTGCATGTCTGTACATTGTTACTGAGAAAAATTATTTTATTTTCAGTTATAGCACCACTGCGAAAATCTTCAGGTGAGAAAGTGTCGTTTTTTATCTCTTTCTGTGTTTTTTGCTTTCTGTTATTGAGACAAGCTACATAAACCCCAATCATATTTTTTTTTGTTTTCAGTGAAGAAAAGTCAGATGAGATTATGAAGCTTCTGGGCGATGTAAGGTAAATTCTGGTGTTTTTTTTTCTTATTTTTAATTGTAAAATAATGAATAATTTTACTTYTAAGTTATTAGTAACTGGTTGTTCATGGTTCTGGAGAAAGGATGTGGAATGCCTTCTTTTTTCATGTACAAAGATGAAGTCAAAAGAATATATTAAAAAAAGTCTTCATCAGTTTCCACTTTTTTTTCCCCTCTCAATTTAGAAGGATTGTCTGGCACACTATCAGCAACTGCTGTTGCTGCCATAGATTCTTTTCCTTAGAAGAAGATTTCTTGGTCTGCATTTGAAGGGAATGTTGTATGTGTTACTTCAGCTGATCGTGGAAACATTGTGGATTTTTGTTATTACAGACAGGGAATTTCTGTGGGTTTGCATGAGTGTGACAAAGCTAAATGTGACACAAAAACTGAAATTGGCTGTATTAAGGTTACTTTAAAATAACTAAGGATCTTTCACTAGGAAACACATGAGGAGCAGTTGGATGAGATTTAGTTTAGCAGATGGGGATTAGCTTTGCCAAGCACTTGCTGGGCAACCTAGAGGAGGACACTTAACTTCTGTGTTTGTGTTTCCATTTGCTTTCTTTTACTGTCCCTTGCAGACCTGCCACTGAGAATCATACTCCTCATTTCAAAATCTACATCTCTGTACTGTCACCAGTTATTCCTTTTTAAGACTTGACATCTCTTCTTATAGCAGGACTTCCTTACTAGGAGAAAAGATAGGGCAGCTGTGTGTTTATTAGTTGTAGGAGCTTTCCTGGTTCTGTGCTCTTTCAGCCATCCAGTTAAACAAACCAAAAGCTTTCCAGATACCGCTTTGCTAAGTTCTATATTTGTTTTAATGGAAACATTCTCTTTTGACATAGTTACCTGTGTAATAGGCAGAAATTGCAGTTAATTTTTTTATGTTTATACAGGGATGTGTAAAACATTGGTATTTCTTTTATGTTGGAGAGTGTTACTGTTCACTGTAATGTATGCAAATATGTGTGGTTGAAGGTGTATTGCCCTAAGACAGCAATAGACAACCTCCCTGTCCAAAGTTTCGTGTTTTAAATGTAGAAACAAAGGGAGAGGGCACAGAGAAGCTTTTTTTCCAAGTTACTGTAGCAAGTTGGCTTTAAGAAGTGAGCAAAACACAGATCTCTGTCCCAGGTCCTGTTCATTGTTTCTGTCTCTAATGCTGTTATCTCTGACATCTGTTTTAGCTGCTACATCTGTTTTAAATGATATTGCCTTTGAGGCTGAGCTGAAGAGTGCCTGCCACAAACTCTTTCTGCACATAATTAGGATAGATTCAGTAGAATGCAAAAGCAGCTTTGTAAGAATGCTTTGTGGCCTGTATTGGAAAGTGGGCTGTTGCTAGAAACAGTTACTTTTTCCTTCTGTAAGGACTAAAGTTAGTGAAGAAGGACTTTTGTGCCTGAATTTTGTCTGTTATTTTTTCCCCATTCTATCAATTCATTTAATAACTGATAATGCTTTTTGTGTATATTAGTGGCAGGTCATATTAATGAAATCTAAGCTGCTAATTGTTGGTAGTTCTTTAATTTCTTAGGTCATAGACAGTGCAGTATTTATTTTGTTTCAATGATTCGTTAGGGTATCTTTACTAATGGGCTTGCATTTTAAGTATTAAGGATTATATTTGTATGCCTTAGAAATTGACAGACAGGTGTGACTTTTGATAGTCTAGAGAGAAAAGTTCACAATTTTTTTTTTGGTATGCTCATCAGCACATATTCTTCTCTTTTTATAGGCTCAATGCTCTTGTTGTTGGTGGCAGCTCAGGATTTATTGAGATTTATGCTTACGGAATGTTCAAAATTGCTATGGTAACTGGGGTATGTTCGTTTCCTTCCCATAGATTTTTCTTCAACATATACCAAAGTACAGCTGAATTGAATAAAGCAATAGATGTATGCTTACACATAAGTGAAACTGGTTTGCTGAAGTTTCAAGAAAGGAATGCTTGTTGGTCTTGGTTTGTGTGTTTGTTTATTGTTGGAAAAACACTGCAGCTCTGACTGGATAGCTTAAGGTCTTGTTTCAAATGAAACAAGCTGCTTCAGCACTAATCCACAGTAACAAGGGTGCTTTAGTTTCTGTACAGTAATTGAAAATTTCATTTTGATTTTTACATGTAATTGAATGCAGCTGCCTTTGTAGGTAAATATGCTAGCGCAGTAAATACATCATTGTATTTATTGTATAATGCAATATTTCATTAACTTTTAAACTTGAATCCTTCAGGTGCCAGGTTCCTGTTGTGGCTTATGTTTGTCTGGTGATTTGAAATCACTATCAGTTATTACAGAGATACAAGACTCTCCGGACAGTGAAGCAGAGATGACATATTTTCAGGCAAGTAAAATAAGTTTAAAATGTTCTTTAAGAGTAAAAAAGCTGTAGTTTAATTACTTTCAAGTAACTTTATTGTTTTCCCATTATTTGCAGGATAACCACAAACTTCTATTTTCAGTCTTTCTAAAATTCACTTCAATTTAGCTTTTCAGTTTATCACATTAACTTGCAGTCTCACTGATGAGACTGATGGAGATGAAGCTCTGAGGCATTCTTTTAAAATACTACTTTAAATATAACATTAATTTATTCAATTTTGTTTATATTTATTCAGATTTTCTTCATTCTGCACACAAAGACATAGCAGCAATGCTGTAGATTATCAAGGCTATCCAGAACAGCCATTCTTAAAATTATTATTATTAGAATTCCAAAATGAAGAATCTTTATCAGGAGTTTTTGTTGATGTATCAAAATTATTTGTGCTCCTTTGACTTAGAATGTATTTCCCTTTTAAAATCGACTTTAAGGAAATGAGAAAAGGCAGCTTTTTGTGGGTTCCTCCCCATCTGTCTTTCCATTTCGGTAGTCTGAAATTTCTTCTGAGACAAATCATCTGTTAACTGTTATTTGTTTTGTTTGTTATAGCTGGACACTAGTCTCTTATCAAGTTACTTACCTGAAGTAACTCGAATGGCCCGGAAATTTACGCACATTTCAACTCTGTTACAGGTACAATTTTGTTTTGAAATCTTTTTAATATCACAGTTCTGACAGGCTTCTGTATTCTTAACGCAAGTAAAATAAATGTTATCTAGTAGGGAACTTAAGTTGGTTTTAAGTTAATGTAGAGCTCTGACTTGGAAATTTGATAATACGTATAGTGTATCTCTTCCTTGTATTGTAACATCCTGTTCTTGAATGTGTATTGAAGCTGGGGGAAAGTAATAACACTAATGTTTGTATCTGTATTACAGTATATAAAGTTATCATTGACATGCATGTGTGAAGCCTGGGAAGAAATATTGATGCAGATGGACTCACGGCTAACAAAGTTTGTACAGGTATTGTAGAAATACGTTTTTTGCAGTAGTTCTGTTGTTGCTGTTTAAACAGCATTAAAATACGAAATATGTAAGTTTAATGCCTCCGGATAACAATCTCTAAGTTCAGAGGCAACCCAGAAGCTATTGCATGTCAAGTGCTTTGAAGCTGAAGATACCTGAGTATAATAAAGCATGATCATATTGTGATATTCCTATATTTCATTTATTCCAAGTTTTTCAAAATGATAGTTTCCAACTTGCACAGTTATTGATCAGTCGTTTTCTATTTAAAGTTGTGTTCTTTGTAGTTCAGTCACTGATAGACTGGCTACTATAAATAGAGTGGCAGTCCACCAGCGCTTGCAGCTTGGTTCAATAGAGTATGTATAACGGAGCCATGATTAAGATGCTATTGGATTGGCTTACGTGTTGTGATCATTGATCATGGCTAGAAGTTAATTTAAACTAGTAATTTTTTTTTTTTAACATAGATTCTTGGTGATGCTAAATTGCTTAGAATTTTTAGTAGGGAATATAATTGAAAATAACTTTTAAATTACTTGACTCTTAGTCTTTGAGTTTCCAGTGATCAGTAGTCTGATTTCAGCATTCGAGGATTTTTTTTTTTCCCCTATATACCAATGCGAGATTATTTGGTAGATTGAATTTAATCTCTTTACCAATCTATTTCAATCATTTTGACTGGCAGGAAAAGAATACAACTACTTCTGTTCAGGATGAGTTTATGCAGCTGTTGTTATGGGGCAAAGCAAGGTAGTTACTATTGTTTTATCTGAGTATGCGTTTGCATTTGAAATTGAAATACAAAATGAAAGCATATTTGGTTCTCTTCTCCCCTCCAACCCCCCCTTAGTCTGGAACTTCAGGCGCTATTAATGAACCAGCTGACAGTAAAGGTATGTTAATGTTTTTGAAATCTTCAAATCATGTATTTCAATATCTTTTAATTAATATTGTGTTCCATTAACATGTGTTAACATTTCTTTTTTAATAGGGTTTAAAAAAACTTGGTCAGTCCATAGAGTCTTCCTACTCCAGTATACAAAAGTTGGTCATAAGTCATCTGCAGAGGTAGGTCACAAGATATCCAATGAATTAGAGATAAATTGGCATATTATATGCTTGACTGAAATAACTTATGCTATATCAGTGGTTCTGTGTATGTAGGTGTGTTGGTGTGGAGACTGTGGTGATACAAAATGTGCTAATTTAATTTTGGATGCTGGAGGATTATTGAACATACTTCGAGTGAACTCTATGAAATACCAACTCTGTATCACTGGCTAGTATTTGTGTAGGATACATGCAAAACATTCACATCGACTTTGGGTGGTGGTTAAAATCATTAGGACAATGTTTACTTTTCTGTGAAGTAATACTTTCTCATCCATAAATAGCTTTTATATGCCAGACCACCTTATAAAGCTTCCCACTTAACCCATTTAATAAAAACGTAGTGTGCAATGAAATAATGAGTTTCCAAAGGGCTGACTAAAAGACTTTACTTCTTTGCTCTACCTTCCTAGTGGCTCTGAGGCACTGTTATACCACTTGAGTGAATTGAAAGGAATGGCTTTATGGAAACAAAAATATGAGTGTCTGGGATTAGATGCATCTGGAATTGAAGGTACAGTGGTGTGTGCGTGCTATTTACCCACTCTGATTTTACTTTTGAAAGCTTAATAATAATGGTTTGCTCTCTTTGTAGATGCTATTACTGCTGTTGGTTCTTTCATCCTGAAAGCAAATGAGTTGCTTCAGTAAGTATAAGGCCTGGAGAATTAAAAAAAAAAAAAAAGAAGAAAAAAAAGTCTAAGTCATGTATATATGGGGAAGCATGTAGCTGGGAGGAGAGGAAGATGGGAGAGCAAATCTTGTCTCATTGCATCTCATAGAATCACACCCCAAGAATAGTCCTACTGTGAGGCATGCATTAAGCATTTTTAAAAAATTCCTAATGCTTGCAGGTCTGTCTGTACTAAAGGTGGAACTTAAAGCTGGGGCAGCTTGTGATGTATAGATGAGGTAGTTTCTTTTCTTGTTTCTTGTACAGGGTTATCGACAGTAGTATGAAAAACTTCAAAGCTTTTTTTCGATGGCTGTATGTTGGTAAGCTTTATTACATAGTTAGTGTACAGTATCTGTTTTGTATCGTAAACAAACACATTTGTATTGTGACAAGTAGTTAAGCCAATCTGAGGTATAACTGTCTATTGTTATCATATAAAATTCTTGGACATATAAAAGGTTATGTTTGGCGCAAGAATGGTTATAAATTTATGATCTATATATTAAATATTGATAGGTCTCGATTAAATTTATGTACACAGAGTTCAGAATACATGTAGGTATTTTATATGCTTATCCTGTAATATGTTATTCCAAATTGTTTTCTGCTTCGTGACCAGTTTGCTGGTCCTAACTTGGAGAAATGAAAGGACTGTGGTTTCCGCAAATTTTGAAGTATGGTCTAACTGGTCTTTACTCTGCCACTCTTGCTGTTTTTTCCCATAAACACCTAGTTAGCAGTTAAGTTATGCACAGGTATAAACATGCTCTGAATGTTCTTACGCAGTTTATAGTCACCTCAGATTGTAGCTGAGTAGCTACAGATTAAACATTAGAAAGAAGTGGGGAACTTTATATTTTAGCCTTATTTTTATAAGGTGGTTATGAATGTTTATCATTTTAATTTGTTTTTTAGAACTGTTTTACAAAAACCTAAGTCTTATCAGTCACTGTTAAAGCACCAGAAATGCAGTGTTAGCACCTACAAACTGGAATATAACAGCTTTAATTTTAAAATTGCAGAAAGCAGAACCATAGGAGTTCTCTATCATAACATTAACACTTTAAATAATCACTCTTTGCCTCTGTTGAAACTAAACAGAGAACTGTGTATCTAAGCCTCACTGATTAAAATGACTTTTCTGCAATTCTCTTAACACATGAATATTGCCATGCACAATGTAAGTGTATTATAGATTTTCATTTTACTGTTCTTAGTAGGAACATAAATCCTTATGAACCCTTTTAATAATAATTTAATCTCAATCTTGTAGAGGATGGATTGCAGATAAAAAGGATAAAAAATAAAACTATGAAGATCTGTATTGTAAATTAGTGGGACAGGTGAACCTTAATTACAGTCTCAATTTGTAATCCTTCATTCTAGACTCTTTTGTTTCTGAAAAATAAGTCTTTCTAATATTATCAGCAGTATCTTTATCACACAGCCATGGAAAACTGAGAATATTAGGGAAGAAAAACTATTAATAAAGTAAGGATATCATTTTTCCCTCAGCCATGTTGAGGATGTCGGAAGATCACGTGCTTCCCGAGCTGAACAAGGTAATAGTAACATTGTTGATATACGGTGATATATTTTTATATTCTTCTGGACTTCGAGGGCAGGATTAAAGGCTTATTTTTGGTTCCAAAACTTAAACGATAATGTCTCTATTGTTTCTTTGGGAAAGTTGATGGCCTCAGATTCATACTAATACACTGTTTCACATGCATTACTTTCTCTGTTTTCTTTGTTAGTATTACTCTTTTTAGAAAGCACACATGTGTGACAGCTGTGAAATACTTGCATAGTGGCTCTTTATATGCCCTAAATGACTTCTCTTTTATTCCATCTTTTAAAATATCAAGGCCCCGGATGGTGAGCCTGCTTTTAGTGCTTCCTCCTCCAACAATTGCCTTGGTTCCTCTGACCCAAGTTAGTGTTGCTGCTTTTGCATGTTGCTTCTTACATCAGCCCCACCATTAGTGTGTCAGAGCAGATTGCTCATTTCAAAGCTGCATCTTGCACTTTCTAAACATTCTAGAATTTCATTCCTCCTCCTTCCCCGCAAATCTCTCCTCTCCCCACAAATAGAGTGAAATCATTGCTTCACTGAAGTTAACAGCAATGAGATTTTAATATCTTTTCCAATGACCTGGAAGGGGAGATGGAATACACCTGCATCATATTTGCAGACCACACCAAACTGGGAGATGCAGTTGATACACTCAAGGGCAGAGCTGCCATCCACAGTGTCCTAGACAGCCTGGAGTAATGGGCTGACAGGAACCTGCTGAAATTCAACATGGATAAATGCCAAGTTCTGTCCCAGGAAGGAAGGAGACCCTGCAATGACACAGGCTGGGGCCTGACTGGCTGAGGAGCAGCTCTACTGAAAAGGACTTGGGGGTGTTGGTGGATGGCAAGCTGGGCAAGAGGCAGCAGCGTGCCCTCGTGGCAAAAAAGGCCAAGAGCCTCCTAGGCTGCCCTAACAGGAGCAGGGCCGATAGATTGAGGGGATTATCCTTCTTTACTCAGCACTCGTTAGATCACATCTAGAATACTTTGTCCAGTTTGGGCCCCCCCCCAGTACAAGACAAACATGAATAAACTGAAGCAAGTTCAGCAGGGGGCTGTCAAGATAGTCAGGGGGCTGGAGCACTTGCCCTGTGAGGAGATGCTGAGGGAGCTGGGCTTGTTCAGCCTGGAGAACATGCATTTCATGCTGTTTGAACTTTCTTATCCTTTGGCTTTCTCATCTTTTTTTTTCTTGTAGATGACTCAAAAAGATATCACATTTGTTGCTGATTTTCTTACTGAACACTTCAATGAGGTAAGCTGTATTGGGTTGCTGAGTACCAAGTACAGCATCTGACTGTATTTTTGCTGCTGATAATTGAACCTGGAAAACCTTAGGGAAAATAATTGAATCTCTTTTTTTGCACTCTACTTGTCATTGAACTTTGGGTTTGAATTTTGCTTTTGTTTGTGTTTATTTTTCAGGCACCGGAGCTCTATAATCGTAAAGGAAAATACTTCAATGTGGAGAGGGTTGGCCAGGTAAAGAACTAGGGAATAAATGGAAAAGAGAATAAATGCAAAAACTCTTAGATGAAAAAATTTTTAAAGCTGTGCCACTTTCTTCTCTCTCCCTTTTGCTATGTGTTGCACATTCCAGTAATGATAGAGGAGAGTATTAGTTATTTTCCACTGTTAATAAGAAAAGGAGTGTTTAAAACATATTTTGTGATTTTACCTTATGTATGCTGTATTTTAAGAAGGGGGTGAAATTATTTTGCGACTAACAATGTTAGTGTAAAACTGAAATCTGCTTGTCTTTATGCCGTTAATCACTGGATTTCAAAACATTTGTGCTCAAACTTCATTTTAAGATTGATTTCACATGGAAATATCACTATATACAATTTATTTTCTTACTAGTTTCTAGAAGAGGTGGAGGATTTGATATTAAGAATAGGACATTATATTAAGGGGAGATGCTTAACAGACTTGTGAGGGACAGTGTTGGGGGTGAGTTCTGATAACCCTTATTCTTAAGATGTGATCTTATGAATGTCTGTTTCTTTTCTAGTACTTGAAAGATGAAGATGATGACCTTGTATCACCGCCTAATACAGAGGGAAATCAGTGGTTTAACTTTCTTAAAAATAGTACTCATCTTAAAGGTAACCTGTGCTTTATACAGTGAATCAAAGAAACATGTAGACCTTAAAAAATTTAGAAGAATAATCTGTTTTTCACACTAACGAGTTATTTCTATAGTGTTGGTTATGGGTCTTTATCTGAGTAGAATATTTTACAGAGTTTTCATGTAGTTGCTTGTTCAGTCAGTTACCATTTTCTGGATATTAGGAGTTTCCTACTTTTTATGAATAAGTATCAGAAATGTTGGTTTCAAAGGAATCCCAGGAAGATGTCTATTTTAGGAGACTTTAATTCCACTCCAAGGAAGTAATAAGTACACTTAGGTCATACCTGGGGGAAGCTTCCAAATTAATTCTCTTTGGGATTCTTTAAGATTCTACAATGCTCTTACACTGTTTTGTTTAATAAGAGTTGAAAAGGAAGTAAGAGACAATAACAAACTGATGCTGAGAATGATTCTTGTTTTAACCATAGAAACTACAGACTATAAAAATTCTACAGCATGAGCTGTCTTGTAATAACAAGAGAGAATTTGCCATGGCTGCCTTTTTCTGTCTGTTAACAATTAAATAAAAAGAGGGGAAACTGTTGCACTTTCTTCCATTTGACAAAGAAGTCTCTAGAAAATGTATTTTAAACATACTTTTAAAATATTTTTGATACTTTAGATAATTAAATATATGTAGACTATTTGACTAGTCACTTCTGTTACCATCCAAGATCCGTGATTGTTTGTAGAGAGATTGCTCTAAATGTTTTTGTTGGTATTAATTTGGTAATTATTGAAATGTTTGTCTTGCTCTATAAATCTTACAGTTCTAAGAAGAGAGCAAGACAAACAAACATCTCAATAATTACCAAATATTTATAATTTTGAATGGGCAATGAAGGAATGCTGAAGGGGCAAGCCGGCCTCCATTTCTCATTTGCCTCATTTCATATTGTATTACAGTTAGTTACCTGAGCTTGAATTAATAATCGAGGAATAATAAAAAGATCTGGAGGTTCAAAGCAGGGCTAACTTCAAAAGTTAGGCCAGGTTGCTCAAAGCCACATGCAATCGAGTCCTGGATGCCTGCAAGGATAGAGACCCCGCAGCCTATCTGGGCATGCTGCTCCAGTGCCTCACCACTCCTTGTGAAAATGTTTTTCTTTATACCCATTTGGAAGTTCCCTCACTGCAGCTTATGACTGTTGCAACTTCTCCTCTCACTGTGCACCTTTGTGAAGGACTTTGCTCTGTCTTCAGTAACTCCTCTTTTGGTAGCTGAAGAGACCAGCTGGCTCCCTCTCCTTAGTCCTCTCTTCTCTAGGCTGAACCAGTGCCGCCCCTCAACTTCTCCTCATAAAGAATGTGCTCCGCCCCCAGACCATCTTAGCACCCCTCCACTGAGCTCGCTCCAGTTTGTCAGTTTAACAGTGCAGTATATTTTTTACAGAGGTACATGCGTTTTTAAAATTAACTTTATTTATCTGTTTACAGAAAGCCCATTGTTGTTTCCCTATTACCCTGAGAAATCACTGCATTTTGTCAAAAGACAAATGGAAGAGATCATTGATCAGTGCTTACAAAAACCAGCTGTAAGTTCAGTCTTTACAAATGATAGCTTTCTTTTGGGGTAGCACTCAACTGAAGATGCCTAGGGAGACTTAAACTTTAATCTTTGCCTTTGAGTGCCTGCAACTTAGGTGGCAGCACACAGCCTAGCTTCCCCATTGCTGGGTGTCTCAAGCCTTTGGCTAGGGAGAGAATAGTGGGAGATTTTTTCTCATTTGCTGTCTTATCTGACCCTGTACATTAATGGAATCTATTTGAATATGAATTAGCTTGATGTATACACTATATATTATATAGCTGTATTAGTTGGCAATATATTAGTCTATATATTCTGAACAAATGCAAAACAAGTGTATCAAGTGATAGTAGTGTTTGCAGTGGGGATGTTTATTCCAGCATAGATACTGGTGGATTTCTCCTTCAAATGTATTTGGGTTTTACTTTGCCTTTTTTTTTTTTTTGCCTTAAAAAGGTGTATAACTGTGAGTAGCTTCCTGTATTTTTTGACTTGTTTTCATTATATTTGATAGGATGTAATTGGAAAGTCGGTGCATCAAGCAGTCTGCATGTCTCTTTACAAAACTTCTCAAAGGTATTTTTTGCATTATTTTTAAAGCTGAGTTGCACAAGATTGTGGTAGTATTTTATAAAGTGGTTTTGTTTTCCTTTTCAGTGAAGATTCCACACCGCAGTTATTTAAATTACCATTTCTGTAAGTATGTTGCTATACTTTTATTGCATTTCAGGTATCAATTATTATAATTTGGTCTAACTTTTCATTTCCTCCCCTCACAATATAGGTGGAATGACAAAACCTCCAATATCCATTATGTTCTCTTCACCATGTTAGAAAGTTCTGTTTCTAAAGTATACATTTTGAGGAGATATACGGATACTTCCAGGTAAAAAATGGGAGGAGGGAGGGACAGTGTTTGTGAGCCTTAGTACATGCATGTATAGAGCCAATTAAAATTTGAATCCTTCTGTAAAAAGGGATAAGCAGCATGAGCACAGTCCCTCTTTGGTTGCCATAAATGAGGAGGACTTTAGGAAGTGTGATAGGAAAATGCAGTAGGAGTTTGTGTTTTATTAGACTCCGAGAATCTAATCACAAGACTCAAGTTGTTTGTAGGCTTAGGATAAAAAATCGGGCTCCATTAGTTTTGCTCCTCACAGAATTACTTTCTTGAGTGATAACAAAATGTGTAAGGAACCAAACTTCCAATGTTGGTTTGTCTTCCTGTAAGTATTATTCTTTTGTTAACCCCTTGCAGCCTGTAATTTAATGCACTAATGAAAAATGGGAGGGTTGACTTGTAGGTGAAACATCTCTTTTGGGTGTAGTTTTGTGCAGTCAGGAGTTTCTGCACCCAAGTTGCGGTTTGTCACTTTCAGTTGTTTTGATACAACTGCTAAAGTTGTATTCTGTCAGTGGGATCACTGAAATGTGTTGGGTTTAAAAAACATCAGAAACTCCTCTCTAAAAGATTTGTTTTATAATCTGGGTCACTTCATTTGAAGAGATGATGAACTGTGATGGGGTGAGAATTTTTAAAGTAGTTTTACTGCTGAAGAAAACACATGGTGAAACTATCCTCTGTTTTCAGTTGAGAGCCTCTGATGACAAAATTACAGCCTCATGATGTAGTTTCTATCCAGTTTCTTCCCCCATTAGTATCTAAAACGGTCTGAACTGGTGTTTTCTGTTGACTTGGATAATAAGTAACTTAACAGACCTGAGACTAGGACAATTAAGCCAGGAGTTCAGCAAAGAACACAAGCCAGATGCAGTTTCCCGTTTGAGTTTATTAGTCACATTTTGCTGGGGGAAGAAGAAAACAAAAAGGTTCCTTCCACCAGTTACATTGTTTTGAGATGTAGCCATGTATTGTGTAAAGTCTAGACAGGCTGCACCATCTCTTTCCATAGCTGCCATCAGAGTTCTTTGGATTTTCTATGAGTGGAAAAAAAAAATAATTACCCAGGTAATGAATGATCACTCTGCTTTTAGGTCTGTCAGTAATGGACTTATTGCTGTAGAGTTTGGAAACTTCTTGAACAACAATATAAATGAAAGCTCAGACTCAAGGTCAGTATATCTAGTTGATTTTCATTCCAGAATTGCAGCTTGCTAAATTGAAGGCCCTATTTTCCAGTGTTTATTACATGAAGTTAACTTCTCAGGTATTACAGTTTGACTTTTATCCGGCAAATTACTACTACAGTTGCTGGACTAGCTTGTAGTGTCTGAGTGAGTCAGTCTATAAGAAAGGGCACAGGTACATGAAGTTCCAGGATTGTGGGAGCCTTATTTTTTACTTGAAATGAAGGTAAAGTAAACTATAGTTTTAAAGTCAAAAACAAAGCTATCTGGAAACAGCTCTTATATCTGTAATGTTCTTAAAGTAAGACAGAATGAGAGTTGAGATGCCTGAATGAAAGCATATTAGAAGACGTCAGACCAGCTTATCCTTTTAATGTAGAAAGGCCAGATGTGGTTGCCCTCTGTGCCTTCAGTTGTGTTTCTAAGTGTTCCTTGGGGTTTGTGTTTACTGCTTTTTAGCGTTCTTATTTCTTCCCATTTCAGGTGAAATGTGAAAAGTTTTTGGTTCCTAAAATGTTGCATAGTCTGCAGTGGTTCTGGCTGTCTTTCAGTGTCTTAGCTGCAGGACTCAGATTTTTACCATTTACAATAAAGCTCGCAGTTAACTACTCAATACTTTGTAACATTAATACTACACAACTTAAAAATATTTCAGTTCTGTGTTCACTTTTATTCTTTGAAGCTTTCCAAAAAGTAAACACTGCTTTATTTTCCCATAGGTGCTACAGTTGTTTAGATGCACATTTCTATGATGATGAGACAGTAACTGTAGTTCTGAAGGAGAGTGTGGAACAAGAGGGGAAGGAGAGAATCTTGGCTCAGTTGCCTTTATCTTCAGTGTACACTGATGAGGACCAAGAAAGGGAATTCATCTGGGATTCTACTAAAAGGTATTTGAAAAACTTTCACTGAGTCTCAAAATGCAGAGCTGAAAAGCAGATTAATCAAATATTTTCATTGTATACAGTTACTTGTGCTCTGTGTGTATAAATATTTTAAAGACCCAAAATGTTTTTTCGGTTGTGGGGATAGGGTGGGGTTTTAAATTTTGTTGAAGCTTCCTAAACAGTTGGTTTCATGGGTTTTTTTGTTGTTGTTTGTTTTGTTTTTGAGACAATACCACCTGTGTATTTGAATCTTCTTTAATGAAATGGGAGGACCAATTCTGAGGATATCCTGTAGAAGCAGAAATCTTACTTGTTTTCATAAGAGGATGTTAACTTTTCTGGTCAGAATACTCAGTATGTTTTCAGCATATCTGCTCATGTGCCTGTGTCTCCTAATAAATACACACAGATATTTCTTCCTCATTCTCCTGGTAGTTGCACTCACAACTATTGTCAGCTTAGCATTGAAACATCCAAATTGGTGCCTCTTGCTATCTTGGTATATGGTAACATGGAGAGGAGAGCATCTGGGCGAAAGTGCATAGGAAAAAAAAAAAGGCCACTGTAATTCAATCTGTGATTCCAAGCTGTAGTCACCGAGTTTCACTTACTTTTTCTTTTTTCCCATTACACCTCTCTAGTGGATGGCTTAAGATATATCTTACCTCAAAATAAAGAGCCATACTGGACCATAAATATTTTTTTAAGTCACAAAGAAATTGTGTATTGAAGAATAAACAGTATTTAAAACAAGTTCAAACTAATTCCAGCCACTGCGATAGATAAGGAGTCCCTTCATACACAGCCCTGATGAGTCGGAGTGAATGGGGATGATGCATCTGTGAAAGGTCATGGAGGCCAAACTTACGTGTATGTGGAGGCATTGCCTTCAGCACTTTGTTCTGAAATCCTTCTTGTAGAGGAGAAGTTTGAAGGAAGCCCAGCCTCATCCTCTTGCTGTAGAGGAAGTTACCTATGAGGGGGGAAGATGAAGCTCTAAACTCTATTCTCTTTTGTTGTAGCCTTTTACCTTAGTTGAAACATGCTGTGTCTCCCCAGCTGGATCCTTTGCTCTAGAATATCTGCAGCAGAGCTGTTATGGTTTTAAATGCTTATCTGCTTGTTGCATATGCTATAATAAAACATAGACCAAAAAAAATTAGGCCAGCTGAGATTTTTTTAGTACTAGAGCTGTTTCTGATGCACTAGTTTTGTGCTTCTGTTCTTGTTATGTCCAGGCTGGATGAGCAAAGTGGTGAGATATCCACACGGACAGTCTTTTTGGAGAATCAGTGGAGAGTGCTGGAGAATATGAAAGCTCAATATGTTGCTGTAAATGGTATTAGAAAAGTTTCCTGTGTGGTAAGTACAGTATCTGTCAACAAGCCTGTGAATAATTAAAAGAAATATGTGCTATGGTTGGAGAGAGTAATAACCTGTTTTTATTAATTTAATGAGATTTATCAAGAATGTTTTTTTCAAACAGATTATTTTCTCATAATCTATTATAAGTGTGTCAGGGTGCAATCATACCTCTCATAACACAAAGTAAAAAACTTTAACCAAAATTAATAGCTTTATTTGCATTACTCTTCAACCTGCAGAGCAATAAAACAGTTGCTGATTTTCTTGATAGCTCCCTTTCAAAGAAAACAAACATTTTGATAAAGGCTATTTTTAAAGCCATTGACCAACATGTAAATTGGTATTGGTTTGGGGTTGTGGGGGTGGGAGAGGTTGGGGGATTTTGTTTGATTGGTTTGTTAATGGAGATTCTTAATATTTCTATAGCTAAGTTCAAATCTCCGTCATGTGAGGGTGTTTGAGATGGATGTAGAAGATGATGGGGAGGCTGAAGAGGAAGAAGAAGAAGAAGAAGAAGAAGAAACAACTCAGATTGCAGCTGGGGAACCTGAAGAGCTGAATCAGTCTACAGACAACCAAGACAGTGTGTGTGGTGCATCTGCTGAAGAGCTACCTGGGGAAACTGAGGAACAGGAACTAAGCCTGGATCCTTGACATAGGCTTTGATACCGGTAAAGGGACAAAGCTGAAATCTAACTTCAGGCCGCTTAGATGGTGTATGCTGTACATACTCAGCAATATTAATGTGATGTGTGTGTGTGTGTGTGTCAGAATACTGTATGGCTCCTCAGCTAAGACCATCTGTGTTCTACAGTATGTTTGTTGTACTTTTTTTTGGGGGGGGGGGGGGGGGGGGGAGGGCACATTAACTGATGTGGTTTCTTCCAGAGCTTCTGCATTTGCAATTTTGTGTAGGTGGGGATAAAAGGAAATAACAAAAGAAATTTTCATAGCCAACCTGTTTAGTCCTTAATACTGATCTTAAGATAAAATGAACTTTTAACAACAATATCCCATGTTTTAAGGACCAAATTATTTCCCTCTCAGACTTTGTATTCTAATGAATGAGTGCAGAAACTACCTGTAGAGCCAAAATTTAAGTGTGTGTATTGCCAACAACAAGCCTGCAGATCAGCATAAGACTAGTTAGACACCAAAATTTAGCAATTGTTACTTAAATACATACTTCTAAAACTATTTTTGGTTACATTTGTGTTCACAGTAACATAATGTTTGTTCAACCTGTGAAGGTCT
Organism: Apteryx rowi; assembly: GCF_003343035.1. Classification (NCBI taxonomy): domain Eukaryota; kingdom Metazoa; phylum Chordata; class Aves; order Apterygiformes; family Apterygidae; genus Apteryx; species Apteryx rowi. The sequence continues at coordinate 667,948 of NW_020449653.1, read as the reverse complement.
TTGGTCCTCTGTGCAACGTTTTTGTGTGTAAGTTTTGTCAAATACGTGTGTGTGTCTCAACCTGCCTATGTTTCTGTGAGATTATTCTTGAAAGTCTGTCTCTCTGATATTTTTGTAATGAAAAGTTACAACAGAGTGTATTTTTCTATTCTGATGTGGCACTGTATTCTCCCGTAGGCTTCAGTGTATTTGTGTTCCTTACTAACTTATGTTTTGTCCAGTAAAAGCTGGAAACTGTGTTTAGAAACCTAAAATGTTTTTCTCTTGCCTATTAGCTGGCCAAGTGTTAACTGTACCTCAGCTCTTTGAATGAACAAAGCTGCTAAATGCATGATCTTCCTTCTGGACAGCGAGTGAACCTTGTATTTGTGAAGAAGAAACCAGGTTTTACACTCATGCTCCATTGTACACTTCAAAAATAAATACTCTTCTGAAATTGCTATGTAGCATTGCAAAGATCAAATACTATACTCATCCTTTTGTTCTTGTTTTGAAATATGCCATTTTTAAGAAACTTTTTAAAAAAGTTGACTTTTTTTGGACTGTTTCTTGGGAGAGACCTTTATAAAAAAACAAAACAAAACAAAAACCAAAAAAACCCCCCACCTGTTTGGTTTGAGAGAGACTTCTTATTTTTCCCCTTTCTTACCAGCCTCCTTGAAAGTTGCTGGCTATTCAGTACTCTTGTCTAACAGATGCTGATGGTTGAAGGCCACAAGAAAGCTGTAGGACAGGAAAGGCAGAAATGCCCCCTCAAAAGTGCTGTGGATTTTCTGTGTAAAGTGGTTACTCTTGCTGAGCGATTGCTGCTATTACAGAACCAACTCAGCTTAAGCCTGGCCTTGTGTTCTTCCAGGAAGCTTTTGCCACTAATCTAACTTTAAAAATTGCCACACTTGAGTGCTTGGAAACAATATTTTGCTGTGCTGTCTGCTAAGTAATTTTAGTCCATAGGTATATGGAAATGTTGCGATCTGTCCTGCCTGTAATTGCTTCTGAATTTATGGTAATAGCAGCTGTGTTCCATGCCACAGTGGCATGCCCTTCAGGAAGCTCCTTATGGTTGTTCTTTGCACCTTTCTGGCCCTGTCTTGGACATACTTGAGTGAGCAGGAGTTTTGTTTCAGGCTTCATTAAGTACATATGCAGTTTCTCCTTTTCCCAGTGACACAATACAAATGCATCAGTTTAGATAAGTACTTTTCAATGCATTGCTGATTCCTTCTGTCAAGCTTTAATTATTTTTACTTTGCTACCAAATTTCTGTCATTGTAAATTTCGGTAACTTGCTTATGCATCTGTTTTTGAAAGGATGATAAATACTTGATCCTGAGAAGTTTTTGAGGATTTTAGTGCTTTCTGGACCCAGTGATCTCACTTGCCACTTTGATCTTGTTTTCTTCCTTCATTTTTACACCAATTGAAGGCCTTTTGTTCATTCAACCTTTCTCTGCTATAAATGAGTTCTCATTCTTCCTTTTGTAGTTAAAAGTATTTTTATATTCTCAGCAAATGTGCTCACAGTCCACTCTTTGTACTACTAACCTTTGGGTCTATCAAGCCACTACTGCTGCCTCTTTTTTTAATATCTGCCTCTTTTTGTATGTGGTATTTCTAGCTTTATAAAGAAGTTGAGCTGTTTTTCTTTTATTTTCTACTATTTACCTTGTGTGATCCCTTTTCCTGACCATGCCTTTTCTGCCTGTTCTCCGTGGCTTGCAAACTTGCCACATCACTTAGTTTCTGCCTCAGTCCCTCACCTGTTAGTACTGCTTTGCTTCCCAGTGTGGGCATGCTGTGATCTGTTTGTGGTACTGTTGCTTGTTGAGCTGATAACAAAACAGTCTGGAGACCATTGTTGCTAGCAAAGTCCAGAGTTGAAGTAAGTTCTAAAGGGATGTAAATGTGGGTGTTTCAGCATTTTTTCCCCAGGGGGTATTACACAGCTACTGCTCCTAGCTGCCTTTTTTATGGCTCTGCCTGCAGCTCTGTGACAAAAGTAGTAATCACGTTTGCCACAGTGAATCAGATATCTTGGGTGGTTTTATGCAGTTCCCATGCTTAACCTAGTGGGTCAAGTAAAGTATCTTATCAGCCCTACCTCCTAGTGTGAGTCTATTCTTTTAAAAGGTAAAGGGAAAAACTCTTATGCCCTAGTATAGGAAATGAAAGACCCTAATTTCAGACCTGTAATCTGATTGTCATACAGCAGGAATTGTCCCACCCAGGTAGAGCTGTTGCATGTTAGATATGTGTTGCAATTCTCTTAATCATTGAAGCTGTTCCACTTTGAACAAACAAATTATTTTTTCACTTGGCTAAAAAGTGTTTGATTCTACAGCCTGGAGATTGGGGCATGTGCTAGCCCTCACCAGGGAAAGTGAGGTTCAAGGTCTTCTAAACTGACCAGAAAATAAGATTTGAAAAAAACACCCTCTCTCTCTGTAGTGATACTTATACAGATTCTTACAGGCACAACCATTTTTCCCTGTACTTTTTTAACTTAAATGAGTTATTAAAGAGTCTTCAGAGACTGATTTTGTTCCCAGTCATTCCCAAGACAACTCATAAATTCTGTAATTAAGATACAGACTTGTCCTAAGATGCACTGAAAATCATTCTCTTACCTTGTCAACCACTACAGATAAGAAATGTAGGGCCAAAGGTAAGGAATTTGTTCATCTGGTTGCCTTTTTTTTTTTTTTTTAATAGACCATTGAGGTAATGCATGGTTTCCTTAGGATAGCACAAAGAGCAGTGCTTTAAAATGTTGCAATAATCTTAAGAACAATAAACTTTATTTCTCTATATGCTGAATTAACTATATTCCCTCTGTAGTGGAGACCTACTAGACTAGAAGCAAATGGATCAAGTTTTTTGTTTTCTCTTTTAGAAATACATGTTTGCAATGTCCCCTCCCTTGCAGTCAACTATATGGAGCTCAGCGCTCCCACTACTTAGCTAGTGTTTAGAATATTGGAAAGCAGAAGTAAGATGGAAGGCATCACAGGGCGCTGTGGTTTCCAGACAGTGTGTATTAATTTTGAGGTGTTATTTTGATCAGCTGCATGAAAAATAGCATAATGTTTGTGCTGATTTCTAATTATTTTATTTTAAAAATTACGTTAGAATATGAACTAGTGAGTAAGGCAGGTCAGAGTTCGGGGGTTTTTTTGTTTTTTTTTTTTTTTAGTGCTGTTATTGTGGTACCTAGAAATACATTTCTTTTAAATTGGTCTGTTTTCTAGAGCATGTTTCAATGTATAGTAATGATTTGAGAGAGATACCAAGACATGCAACAGTCTTAATAGAAGACTATTAAAGACACTATTATCAGAAGACAAACTGTTGGCTAAATGTAGTTTGTTCACTTCTTGCCTTCAAACACTGTGCAGTTCTTCTGTGCAATGAAACAATTTCTCTGCTTTGTTCTGCAGAGGGTTATCATTTTCTTAGTTCTTTTTCATGATTAGTGATTACTGACATTTTGGAGAATTGTAATGGAAGTGTTAAGATTGGTATGAATGGGAATGTCTGGGTGTGGAGGTACCAGAAGGAACAAACAGCAGCAGAAGGGCTATAAGAATGGCATGCGCTGATATCACCTAGATTAGCAGGTCATCAAAATCCTAGCTTGCATCTACATGCAGGTATGCAGGACATCAGCTCAGGAGGCAAAAGACCTGAGCAAACGAGCAAATTTTGATTTTCAGAGCCAGAGCAGGATGGAGAAAACTGATCATGGACAGCTCCTAAAAGGTACAAAAAAACCTATCCAAAATCCGTACATGGCTGCCAACCTAAGATGAACCCAGGAGTCATAAGAACTCAATAGCTGGTGTCTCTTAAAGACCTCCTGAATTCAAGAGTCTTGGTGCCTGAATGTTGCACAGACTACTTGTACCCATGCATCCTGGTGCTTGTGAGTATATTGGTATGAGAGTGTAAGTGTGAATGAGCGGAATCAGCTTTGTTTTAAAATGAAATTGGCTTCTCTTGATGTACTGGCTGGCTTTAAGGTTGGCAATGTTGTTGCTGCTGTGTTGCCTTTATTTCCTACCTAATCAAGGGGGATGGATGTAGCCAGGTGGTTGTGGAAGATTGAAAGGGTGGCACTCAGGCTAAAGAGAGCATGAAACGACACTGAAAGAAACAAGATCTGGATGTAAAGCTTGTTTGCGATGCCTCTGGTGAGATCATTGTGACTGACTAAAAATAAAATATCAGTCCAGAGTTTAGGGGTTTTTTGATTTTTCTGATATATATGTATTATCTTTATGTTTGAATGCAGCTTAAAAGCAGCTTTCTCTAAGCCAAATTCCACCTTTGATTATCCCTATAAAATATCTATGGAGATTCCTGGCTGTAATTGAAAGCAGAATTTGCCCTTAAATTCCCACTATCTTTATGGCAATCGTAGTAGGTTATTTTGGTTTTACTAGGTCTGACCTATTTCTTGATCTGTTTTCTCTCAAGAATTTCTGACAGAGATTGGAGATTTTGTGGTTGTGCTGAGTCAGTGATATCGTGACCTAAAATACATGGAGGAAAAAAATTTTCATACTGTGTATCAGTGTCCAGACTACAGTAAAAATACATAAAAACCTGAGAAAATACATAAAACAGTAGAAGCAAGTGCATCACTTGGAATTAAAAAAAGATGGATGTTCCTAAAACATTGCCTTACAGGTAACAAGTGACTAAGGCTTTCAGTTCCTATTTACACATTTCACTTCTACTTTCTAAGCTGAAGCTCCCTGCTTAGTAGATAAGGCCTGCAGTTGGTCTCTGCCTTCTGATAAAAACAGCTGCTAACCTGAAATCTGTGTCACTAGGCCCGCACTTGCCAGTTATTTCACACAGGGTCTGTGCTCCTCTGCAAGCACTACATCCAGGCCAGGGTCAAGGTACAGGCATACCTGCATGTCTTTAAAATGTCTGCCTAAAACAGCGATGTCTCTTCTTTAATGCTTATCATAGAGATTCAAAGTTGATTTGTTGCTCCTGCATATTAGGACCTGATTTGCTTGTCTTTGCACCTGCAACAGTTTTTGATAACCCTCCTGTGACATGCTTTAGAAACTAAAAATATGTTGATATATGGAAAAGATGTTTGTCTTGCTGATAAACTGAATTGCTCCTGGTTCTCCCTCATCCACATTAATGCTCTGTTCTTCTTGCTGAGGGAATGTTCCACTGTATTCAGAAAGAGTGACTGGCTAGTTGTTCTAAAGCTAGCCTAAGAACTGAAAGAAGAAAAAAAAAAAAGTAGTTGCCTGACACCTGAGAAGTCATCATCAAGGATTTATGTTCAAGGACTTTTGCCGGTGATCCACAAATATGCAGCTTATTACATGGTATCTTGTTTTCTTTCTTTTTCTAACCATGAAAATGTTAAAATAATTTTTAAAAAAATAGAATGAATATTTTTCCATTTAAAGAATCACTGTAGTTGTCAGGAGTATTTAAATGATCACATGTGGAATACCTGATGTGATATCCTCTTATAGAGATGAAATCTACATTTTGGAGAAGTTACTGAAGGTTGAGAGAAAGTAGGACCTGATTTCAATCAAGGGAACTGATATCTAGCTCAGGAGGAATAACATTGTTAAGAGAGTTGGCTTGAGTTGGTTTTCAGGGAGGAGCTACACTGAGAGGACCAAAGCGTAAGGGATTTTGAACAAATTGCAGCTGGATGTGAGTGAAGAGGTTTACTGTTTCTTTTTTTTTTCCCCCTGCCTCCCTAATACACTTTATCTTTCTCAATTGCTGATAATTCCTTGATCTGAAGCTTGATCATTCAATCCTGAATGAAGAAACAACCTTATCTGTCATGGTTGAGTGTATTGACATTTTACTGGCACAATCTCACCTCTTGCCAAAGTCCTGTACCACCCTGTCCTGAACCCAGCAAGACTGACACGGGATCATTCCTTGGTTCTAAAGTCCTGGTCAAAGGAGATCTTCCACAGAGGGAAGAGTCTTTGCCTCTGCTCCACCCTCTTAGCTTGATACTTATAGGCTATGACAGCAAAAGCTTAGATGATGTCAATCAACATCCTCATCTGCTTCAGTTCAGAACATTAACATGAGCAGAAAGCAGCAAATCTTTACAGTTGGTAAGAGTCAAAAAAGGGTAGTAAATCAATCCAAGAAAAATGTGCTTAGAACATTTTGGAGCCATTGAATGAAAGCACCCATTACATATTTTGTAGAACAAAACCCATCAAGAAGCCTGACTGCAAAGGGTGTCAGTCTGTCTTATCTAAGTGAAGCTGTGCCAAAGTCCCCATTGGCATGTTGGATTCAGGTGGTCTCAAAGTGAAAGGAGGCAGAATTCAAAAGAAGTGCATGCCTGCTGCTTATTGTTTGGGGGTTTTTTTTGAATGAATGAAGGTGAAATTTACACCTTCCATTTCCCCAGAATTTTTATCGACTGTTTTTTTATTCTTTTTCCCTGTGTTGCAACTAGAGACTTTCAGTTTTAAGGCTCTGTAACAGACCAAAACTTCCAGTTTTAGTTTTCCTGCTTGTGTTAAAAATGATGTATTTTTAAATTACATAATGTCCTTCAGACATGCTAACCTGTATGTACTAGTGACAATAGCACATGCAGGTCAGTTAACACTGAGTTAAATTTGTAATCTGAATTGAATTTGAATCCCTAGAATGGGATAGTCTGATTTGTAGCGAGTCACTTTCAGGAAAACATCAGCAAGGTTAATTCGACTTGCTGTGATTGTGTCCCTGTCCTACTATGCAAAGTATATACAATGCGTATGGTATATAGGAAGAATAGTTTTCAGTGCAGTCATCTGGCTGGAAGTGGCATTGCTTGCTCTTGTCAGGCCATGTTATGTTACAGCTCGTTCAAGGTGAAGCTGATTATAAATGAACAGCTTGTATCCTTCAGATTGTGGTGTTCCTGTTCATTTGTTGTTCACCATACATGATGTGGTCCTAAGCTCTGGTTCATGGGTGGGACTTTGCTGTAGCTATGGCTAATCCTCTGTCCTCTGCCTTGTAGAGGGCGGGCTGTGCTAGCAACAGCCTGAAATCACAAGGGAGCTGTTGGAACTTCAAACTGTTCCTGAATATAGTATTTTGATCATCTGAGAAGTTGCATGTCACTAACCCACTGCACACAGGTGCAAGTGCTTTTAACAGAAGCCTGTCCACACTCTTCTTAATTCTTTCTCATGCTGGGATCACCACTCCTAGACCACCACTGAACACCACTCCTGGACCTAGCGGAGTAAGTCTCCTTCCGCAGCTTGAAACTGGACAGATGCTTCTTTTTCTGCAATCTTTGTGCCCTGGTTTGGAAGCCTGTTTGCATTCAAGTAGCAATATTTTAAAAGAAGGCAGTAAGCTAAGAGCAGAGAAAGGTTTAAATGAGAAACTTATTCTTGCCTCCTTTCACAGAGCTTCAAGGAGAACATGCAAATTCAGACTGAATCAGCTTGACTTTGGCAAAACCAGTACCTGATGAATGTTCTGCAAGGTCCAAACTCCTGCCCTGATTTGACTATTATTAGCTATGATGATAGTTTATTTTACCTCTGGATGTCTTGCGATTTTGGTCTTAGGATGCTTAAAGTAGAAAACAAGAGGAACTTTGTGGAGCAGTTAAATGAATGTCTCTTTTTGTCTCAAATTATTTTGTGTGTCACTCATTGTAGTTTTATTTGTGATCCAGTTATAAGGATTTATAGCAAGAATGTGTGTTGGTTTTATCATGTGATTTCATGACAAACCTGTTTTGAAAACTGATTTCAAGGAGGTGAATAAATTCAAAGCTCTAACAATCCTGAAAAGGGATTTCTGGGGTGTTTACTGTGAGCTATGTCAGCTCTCAGAACGTAAGTATGACTGGACTGAGGTGGGAATTGAACAAGAGACTTCTGGGTACTACACAGAGTAACACTGGTATGTCGGGGGGATAACACTGTTCCCACCTGTTTTGGGGGGATAACACTCAAGGTTGGACACGATTGCTTTGACAACTATATTACCTCTCCAAGCTCTTCATTATTGCACTCTTGTTTGCTACCATCACTTCTGGAATGAGATTTGTGACTGCTCTGTACCTGATCCTTTGCAAAGACAGTGTTGCTTATACCACTTTCTAAGCAGTGTAAGCTGCTCTGTATGACTTTGCTCACAAGCATTCACAGGAACTTTTCTGTTGTCTGCAGTCTAAGAATGGTAATGAGCATACAGGGATGACAACCTTTTTGACTGCTCAATTGAGATTCACAAGAGTATGCAAGACTTGGGGATAAAGTAAAACTCCATGGTATTATGTCACTGAGGTGTCTGCATTTGGAAGTGATGTCAATTGAAGTTATTTGCTGAAGATCCTTCTCCCAAGACAGAGATTTAAAAAAAAAAGTTTGGTGTCTTTGCCAAATACAGTTTGAGTCACTAGTGTTGTGTATCAGTGCTTCAACAATATCTCTATTTACACCAGTGTAAACTTTGTAGTAATTTACAGTAATGTTCCTAAACACCATACATTGTTGTTAGCACTTTAGATCATAGCTCGTGTTTTTTTTTTTTTTTTTGTTAGCTTGTTTTACAAAGGGAAAGCCTCAAGTTCTTAGAAAATCTCAGTTCTCTTCATCTAGAGTCCTACTGAAAATGTGGCGCAGACAAAGCTGCTGTAGCTCCATGATAGTTGAAGGTCTGTTTTGAGACATGTCAGGGAATGTGTTTGCCATAAGTAGCCTGTAAAAATTTCAAGCACTGGCTTTGAAAAAGCCGTCGTGATTTTGCGAAGAGCTGTGTGTTGCTGCTTACACAACACTCTTGTTTCAAGTTAGATCACTGCAGAAAACAGAGAATGTCATATGGCAAAAAGAAGTAAATAGTATGCAATCTTACTAGTTTCCTTAACTAACTTTGACTTTTGATTGCAGGTACAGCTGAGTTCTGATTTTATCCACATTCTCATGTTCTCCAATTTTAACTCATCTGAACTCAAGGACAAAGTTGTATAATGCTGTCCTTGACAAAGCTCTTAATCTAATGCTTAGTTTTTAGCACTTGCAGTTCTATAATAGATGATTTTGAAGGAACTGATGATTAATGTAAGGGAGACTGCATCTGTGTTCTCAAAGGACTTCCTATTCAACCAGAATTTTGGGTATTTAATTATTTCCAGGATCTTGTTTTGTCAGTTTATTGGGTTTAAATAAAATGGGAAACGTTCGTTCTAGTAAGCTTTCCAAGTGTTATTTGAAAACATTTTTTTCCGGAGTTGAGAAATTCTCTAAAAATAGTTTTGTTTTGTCAAAGCAGAAAATAACTCAGAAGTGCTCAGAATAGATAAGGGAGAACATCCATGAGAAATTTAAGTGAGTACAAAATCTCTCTTCCTACACAGACATTATCTACATTATGGTGAAAGAGTTTTTCATCCAAATATTGTGATCCTCCCAGTGTTTTTCATTTCTCTTTGCAATACCGGATTATGGGCTTGCTTTAAGTCATTTACTGAAGTAAGTATGTAAGGGAGGCACTTTTTCTGTTACTCATTGCTCAAAGTTGCTTCACTGTTTGGATGGAGTCTACCTAACATTTGTTCAGTAATGTAAATATTCAGACAAATATTCATAGTTTCAAATAACTCARAATCATTTAGATAATAGAAGAAAAACTTTTTCCTACTTTATTCTTTCCCAGAAGTTTGGTTGAGGGAGTATTACAGATTCCTGATGCACAGTACTTCTGAGTTTCCTGATCTCCCCTGCGCTCTGAAATTAATGTGCTACAGGGACCTTTTGGAGAGTGAAATCAGTAAATTAAATTCTTTTCAGTTGATTTCCACACTTCAGGTAACAAGCTATTCAGTTTCAGGAAGAGTTGAAAATGTGTTCCTCTCACAGTATGTATTCAAATACATCTGTTTTTTTTATTTTTTTTTCCTCCCCCATATCATCACTTCATAAAATAATAAAACACAGGCCATTACAGAGATGAGATAGAAAAACTTTTTTCAATTAGGAGAAATTCTGTTAGAGTTGATATTGAGATAGGGAGTGGGAAAGGGGAAAAGCACAATGCGTGTGGGTGTGGCAAACGTTCTCGCATTTATTGAAAAACTAAAACCAACTCTGGCACTTGGAGTAAAAGAAAAGCAAACCAAGAAAACCATTTTAGCACTTTAACTAATAAAATATTTATCTGTATGGTAAATATGTTGCCAAACATATGCCAGGCAAAGGTCAGACACAAAGCACTGTACCAGGATATGGAGAAAACATGAAATGATGTATAATCCTTAACTGTGGAATGTTTTTCAGAACAGGAGTTCTCTGATGATGAGGGAAAATACCTGGTAGACATCAGCTGAGGGATTGTTTTTACTAGTATGGGTGGGATAAAGGAAGGCCCAGAGCTGGGAGTGGATAAGGAATCCAAAAGGGACAGTCATCTGTAATTTTGGGCAGAGTGTGAAGAGTGGGAGGCAAGTGTAGGAGGAAATGGGAGACACATAGGTGGAGACAGTATTGGGCAAAGTTGATGACATGAGACTTTGTGCCTAGAAAATGGGAGCTAGGAAAGAGCTCTAAAGTAACCCCAACTCAACGGCGGCTGAAGGTTGTTCTGTATCAGAGCAATATATGAAAATGACAAAAAGTTAAGCTGTTTTCTTTAGCACACTCCCATCAAGTAGGAGGTCCAAACGCATTTCTGTTCTTATCAAGGGTGATATAATTTTGTCAGCAATTTTGCAGGATTTATTTATGTAATGGAATGTGTCAGTGCTTGCTAAGGTGCACTTTTTGCTATATAGGAGTGGCAGGAGTATAAATTTGTTCTGTATCTAAAAATAAAGATTCTGGCAGAAAGCAAATGGAAATATGTGTCGTCTTTATTTGAAGGAAATGCACTGTAAATCAGATCTGAACTAAAGGATTTATCTTAGAATTAACAGTACAGTATTTCTATTTGAAGGAGTATATCTGTAAATCATGTGTGGACATAATGAAAGGTTTATTTTCAAAGTGTTGCTGTCAAATGCTGGTAATACCAATGTAGTGCCAAATATGTAATACCTCCTTTTTTTTTTTTCCCTCCTAGGTGAAGTTTCTTAACTACCCAGAAGAATGTGAACTAAAATGGGGTTTACCTTTTTGGTGTCTCCCAATACCTCTACTCTTTCTGCATGCTAATAAGGCGCTCTGTTATTAACTTAGCACTGGGTAGCTCAAGAAGTTCACATGGGCACATGGGGCTGTGTTTAAGGAAGCCTGTGCTGTGTCTTTGTCTAGGATTTCTTTTCTGACATAGTCCTGCTTTGTGCCAATCTGAAAGCTAAATGCCTAAATTCATTTTCCAGTCAGGAACATTGTATATAGGTCCACAAACAAGCCACTACATAGTAGTGGATGGGTTTGGATTTATAAGAATCTGACTTCTAATGCTGGCTGGTGACTGCCAGCACACTCTCATTTGGTAGCACCTGTGAGGTAGCTACCCTGCAGTGAGAGTGGAGTCAGCCCACTGGCACCGTGTGACAAGGACATGCTCAAGGGCAATTTTTGTGGAATGCCTAACGTGCCATATATCCACACCCTGACTGACCTTACAGTACCTTGTTTAGGTATCCAYGTCTTCATAACTTTATATCAAGTAGAACTGTTTTTGGTGAAAGAACAATCTGAACTTTCTTTTTAATATAATTCTAATGAGCACATAAAGAATATGTGGAAAAAATAATATTCAAGTTTTGTTGGATGAAGTAAATCTAGATTGTTTCTAGTTATTTCAGGGTTCACCAGGACTAACAGGATGTTTTGTGTGACTGCTGGAGGTTCTGTGCAGCAGGTAGGTGCCTCTGAAAATCTGGGTCCCAGTCAGGAATTTCTTCCTCAGGTGGGATGAAAGCATGTAGGCACATGCTTCTACTGTTGTGAGCACATCTGGAACATATGTGGGCCTGATGTGTGCTTCCAGCAGACTGGTGCAGATTTTGGTGAAAGGCATGATTATTTTTACTGCCTCAGGATGAAAAATTGTCAGACTCTGACCTGCTTTACTGCATGTACTGAATAAATAAATCCTTCATTTTTCATTTCCCTTTCACATCCTGCTCGTGATGGGCTTGCTGCAGGTGCACAGCTTGTGTGCAGCATATGCCTAGTAGGTCTGACTCACCTTGTCTACAGCAGTTGCTGTGCATGAATTTAGAGTTGGTTTGTATATGCAGAGTGGCCATTTATCAAGAATTTCTGGGTACTTGGTGGCCCAGTTGGAGGAGGAGTTACCTAACATCCAGAAAATGCAGAAAAATGGCCAGATAAAATTCACAGAGGAAAAGAAGAAAATGTGTGTGGGAAGAAAGTCCCAGAAGTTTGGTAGTACTGCTTTCTGATTATTAGATAATTCACGTGTTTTATTACATGAAGCACTAAAACTATTTTGGTGTTCTGGGTGGCTCATTCATTACTTTCTGTAGGTCAAACTTTAACTTTGTACCACAGGACAGAAACCTTGCAAGAGTTTTGATATCAGTCTTTTCCCTTTACCTCATTGCTCTTTCAACTGAACCTTATTTGTTACTTAACGTTTCTGATTAAACCTGCGCTTTCCCATTTCTGACCATTTGTGATACTGTGCTAAAGGAATACGGCCATGCCTTCTTGGCTGGTCTGTATTAACTAATAGTGGATCTGTTCAGTTGTTTGACCAAGTTAGGACTAGATCTGGAATGATTAAAATTGAGAGAGTCCAACCACAGAAGACGACAAGCATTTTTCTCTTTGAGTAGAAGAAGCCATTTAAGATGAAGAAACCATGAGATCTACTGCTTTTTATGAAACAAGGAGGAAAAAAAGGAAATATTCTGCAAAGTTTGATTTCAGGAATCTTCTTTGGGGAAGGGAGGTAGAACAGTGTGCTACTGAGGAGACTTAGAGTTGGGAGGAAGCGTGACTGGAGTGAATAATATGGGCCTTAAGAAGCCAGCTCTGTACCTTAATTTTATTACATATATATTGGGACTACACAGAACAGTTTTTTTCCTTTTTTTTTTCCCTCTGCTTGTTTAAATTACACTTGTCCAATATGCTTTCAGTGTGTATATTTACTGCTGTAAGTTCAAAGTGGTGTCTCTATAGTAGTTTCTTAAAAGTCAGTTTCTGAGTACTTCTGAGTACTGAGTACTAGTCAAATTGCTTGCAATAGTAAGGACTGAAAGCAAATACAGAAAATAATGAGAACACAGAATAGGTGGATTTATTTTTAAATTAAATGAGTGGAAAATATTTACGGGTTTCATTGTTCTCTAACTGTGAAAGAACTGCAGTTGAATTCCCATTTGTCTTCATCTTAAGTAAACATTTATTTCTGGGAGCCTCTAAGCAATTTTTCCGTTTCCAGAGGCACACTTCAAATGCCAACGTCTTCCGTTTAATGATCTGCAGGAGAACTTGTTAAACTTCCTTTATTGACCTAGCCATTATGGATTGAAACCCTCTGATACGAAAATGCATGGGTCAGCTGGAGTCAGTAATCTTGCCCCATGCATTGATCTGCAACAGGAGTTCATACCAAAAGCGCTTTGGGGAAAAGTACATCACTTACTAACAACTTCATCTGCTGTAAATCCTTGTTGTCTTCATTTGTGCGGTCTCAAATGATGTGGCCCTATTATTGGCACTTCAGAAATACAGGTTTAATCCTTCTTTGCAGTTTGTTCTAGAACAACTCTTTAGTGTACAAGTCTATCATAATCAGTTGTTTTAGTAGTAGTTTTGATATAGTCCATGATAATCTATAAGGAAGTATTTATAGGGAGAAATTAATATATTTTATCAGACCAACTAATATAGCTGGAAAAAGCAGACTCGCTTTAAGTAATAAAAGCCCCTCGCTGTCTGAAATCATCAAAGCTAGAGGGGGGAATGATTCTACCTCTGTATGGGTTCAGCTGGCAGAGTTGCTGCTGGAAGTTGCATTAATTCCTAATTCCCTAAATTCATGTCCAATTCTGTTGTTTGGTTGCTATCTCAATATTTTTTTCAGAAGATGCCTGAAAAGACTTGCAGAAAAATAGTGTACTGTGCGCTAGAGCTAATGCAGATATTGCCAGGAGTGTTTCAAGGGGAAAGATTCGATTGCCCATCATTCTGATAGCTGTAGCTGTTCTAAATGATTTGTAAATTTGTCTTAATTGCTTTCTAAACCCTTTAGATTATTGCATTTATTCATTTAATCATCTTCTATGTAAATATATTTCAAAATAAGGTGATTAAAGAAGATTTTTCTTCCCTTCCTGATAAAAACAATAGGGGACCTCAGCCTCTTTGCAAGGCTTGTTTTGAAAACATCTAATAATTATAGGATGAATGAGCAATTTGTATTGCTTATTTATGATGTCTCATCTGGATTTGCCCTTGCCTGTGAAGCTTCATTTGGACCTGAATCAATTAGATGACTCTAATTAAAGCAAGGTCTTTGATTTGAGAGCAGGAAGGCATGTTTATGCGGAGACTACACCCTCTTCTGTATCTGGCAGCATCCTTGAATGATAACACTATGTAATAATTAGGGATGTCAGACAAGTTATGAGTTGATTCATCTCCTGAAGTGGTCCCGGAAGAGGAGGTGGAGGAAGATTATTCCCTAGAGGAGGTTGCACAGTAAGACATATAATGTTTCTTAGGTGAATATCTTCAGATCCTCTGATACTTCCATAGAATACATAGTTTTGCTAATATTTAAGTTCTTGAACTCTGCAACTTCTCTGAAGTGCAGAAGTGGAGGAAGCAGGTGCTAAAGCAAAAGTTAGGAAAGCGAGCAGAAACATTGCATATGCACCCAAGTAATGTATACATGTTGGGTAAATAGACCAAAATAACTGATTTTATAGAGGTGAAAAAATCTTCAGGACCCCTGCTCTAACTATTGATGAAGCAGTAAAATACTTGGTAGTCTCTTCCTCTGTCAACTATCCATTAGAAGAGTAGTTCCTTTTAATGGCCCATTCATCTAAGCCTTGTGAGGAGATCTTAAGGCAGGCCCAAGCAAAACAGAACCTAAAACAGCACAGATTGAGCCAATAGAGTGAAGACATTTTGGGCCACTTTTGACTAGGAGAGGTTTCATTTTCACACTGGAGCTTAGCTATGACTTAGAACCAGTCTACAGATGCAGAAGTAATACCTACAGAGTTTTTAGGTTTTAGTGCAGGAAGCAATACCTACTGCACAGAGCAGGATGTGCTGAGCCTGCTAACTTGCAGACAGGTCAGTGGTAGTAAAAGGCTGGCTCCGCACTGCATGAACAAGAATATAACCTACAGCTGAAAGAAACTACTGTTGTGTTCAGCTCTGTCTGTAGCAATGGGCCTCATGTATTGGAGGCACAAGACTTCAAAGATACAGTTTAGAGATGTGTTGTTCTCCTCTTCCCCACATCACTGTAAGTAAGCCTTTAGGGGCACTAGTGAGGATCGTTGTCCACCTGGGTATATGGAATGTCAGAGAACAAAAGTGAAGGGGACTTCTGACCCAGGGTATTTTATCTTGAATTAAGGTTATATGCTTTTTTTTTTTTGTTGCAACAAGAACATTCTAGTCAATGCAATGCTTAAATCCCTTCCACATGTTTTGTATAGTTTACTCTGTGTTTTTAAGAGCAGCCAAGTGTGTATGTAGCCTTCTTAGTTCCTCCTGTAGTTGACAAAAATAATCAATGCATCCTTTGGACGTGGAGCTCCAAACACCACAATCTGTATGAGTCATTTCTTTTAGGGGTGATTTTCCAGAATTGCAAAGCACTATTGATCCACTTTGAATTCATGACTAAAACTAAGTGTTTATCTCTGATTTTGGGTTGCTCATAAATACCTACATGTGGGTGTAAGTGTAGGCTGAAAAACAATTGCTGTTAATTATAAAGCAGACTCAAAATACTGAGAGGTGTCTTTGGTTCCTTAGACTCTGTAACAGTGTCAAGAAATGGCCAACCTTTCTCAGGATGTGTTAGCAACATTCTGCTACATGTCAAACTGATGGCGCAAGTGCAAAATCGTGTTCCGATTCCTGTGGCTGGGCCAATGCTCCAGGATCCTGATTAGACCTGATTTGATTTCAGCAGCTTGGGTACCTGAGAAGAGCAGGACCTTCAAGTGTGTAGGAAGGACAATGGCCGGGTCCTACCTAAAGGGTAGAGAGCTTTGTTTCTGAAGAATAGAGGGCTGCAAATAGGAGCAGGATGAGTAATTGAGAACAATTTTTCTGTTCCTGGCTCTTCTGGAGAGAAAGCAGCTATGCACTATCCTGTGCTCAGAGGTCTCAGTCCAAAGGAACTTGACTATACCGAGGGATGTCTCAGGAAGGGAGCTGAATTTCTGTTGGTTGGTTTGCTGTTGCAACAAACTGCTGCTGGAAATATAGATCCTAAGCCAGCTAGTTCCCTTGGAAAGAAAGTGATTTTTTTTAGTGGTTTGCTATGAAAACTTTTACAATATTGCAGGGATAAAGAAAAGAAAGGGGCTAAAAATTTAGTCAGTGGAAGACATGGAGTTAAACATAAAATCTTCCAAATAATTTTATTAATGTTTTGAACCTGTAACTGCCATGAGATAAGTAATAGTGTAGGATGAAGCCATATATCTAGGACGCTGGGATTTTTGCCATTAGATGAGAAGATCAGGCCCTTAGAACATAAAAGTATCTACCAGATGAGGCCTAGGTTTACTCTTCAGATAATCCAGTGTGATGATAAGACACAGGCACAAGTTAACAGTCATAAAGTAGACATACGGTATCATCTGGGGAGTTTCTTCCTGTTCAGAAAGCAACAATAGAAACTTGCCTACCGGCTAAAGACAGTAAAGGAACAGTGGCAGTTGACATACAATCTAATAGTCAAGAAGCTTTATCAATATTAAAGCTATTTATACTGGGCAGAAGGGACTAACCAAAAAACGCAATTTTAACATTAATTGTAGAATTGACAGAGGGAGGAGAAGATGGGGCGCATCCTTCCCTCCACCTCTAACTTGCCTTAGACTATTTCAGAACTTGGCCCGTGCCTGGAAGACAATGGTGATGCTGAAAAACCTGCATTCCTGGCTCTGGCTAATGGGATATGGCTGGGAACTCTGACGCAAGAGAGGCAAAGCATCTCAGAAGGTATCCAGTTAAATATCAGCCAGGGTTGTGTTCTACTTTTGTGACACTTGTAACCTTTTGTTTTCATTCTCCTACCCTGACCTGAAATCATACTAAATAAGCTTATGTTTATTTTGTCATTAAGGTTGTTTGGTACTGTTGGGAACAAGGGCTCTCAGGATGATACCAACAAACTTTGGAGGTTGCAGGTGTGAATAAAATGATGTATTCAGATGCCCCTGTAAGAGCATTATGGTCTGGTGAGCCTGGAGAACATCAGTCCTGAAGAGGTTCTCACTCATACTGCAAAGGACAACATAGAGGGGGGGCTGTTCTGGGTAGAGAAAAAACAGTGCCTTTTCTGCAAAGGACAGGCAGGAGAATGACTTCCTGCTGCTGTGGGGAAAACCTTAAACCACCATCTGAGGGCCTTTACTCGAGGAAAAGCATACTAAATATTATGGTAAGTAAAGGAGGCATGAAAAGTCCATGAAGATGCTGTAGGAAATACACTTGCAATTTTACAGGGGACAGATCAGGGTGTGAAATGAATGCCTTGTTTCAGGAAAATGCATGATTCTCATTTGGTTTTGGCTTAAGCATATAATTGTAGGTTAGTGAGTAGGTGCTTTTTATGGCTGTTGCAGGTTCAGTTTGTAGTTGTCCTTCCTGGAAGATTGGACAATCTGGAAGTGCAGCTGTCAGTTGTCTTTCACAAAGAATATTTGTGCATATATGTGTAAGTATAGGCATAGAAAGAAGAACTGCAATTCACATCCAAAAAAAAAATCACTTTGTTGTGAACACTGTGTTCCTAATTACCTGCTAGATATAAGTTATATATCACAAGAATAACAGCAAAATTCGGCCCTCAAGTTATCATTGTATGGTCTTAAAAAGACTATTTTTTTCCTACATGAAACAGTTTTGTATGACACCTGCTCTCTCAAACACAAATAAGAGTTATTGGAATACAGGTATACATTGAGCTGATATAATCTGACTAAGGGGACAGGCTTCACTGTTGATGTAAACTGATCCAAGGCTGTCACCAGGTTGCATAGACCAATCCTCTTTCCCCTCCACTATGTTCTTAGCCTTTAGCTAACTGCTGATAGCTGTTGGTGGCCAGGTCAGAAAGACCATCAACAAAGTCACCAGAAAAATGTTTAATTGTCCAGTTTCAGATGCTCTGTGCTGAGCTTGACCACGTCTTAGTCAATAAACAGTGATTTAGAAGTGCTTTCCCACTCTAACTGTGCTGTAATTCTTTACTGCATTAACAAAAGTAATAAACAGATTTGATTGTAATTGTATTATTTTTCTAAGATTAAAATAATGAGAAAAAAATTTCTTTGTAGAAGTCAACTGTCTGACATTCTTATAACAAACCATCTCCTGAAATGCATGTAATACAGCTTCCTTAGCTAGGCTAGATTAATTATTAGATATTATTGATTGTTCTTGTTTACGATTTATTTATCAAGTTCTGTGCTCTCATTTGCTATAATAAATGTTAGTATAGTAAACACCATTACTTAGGTTAAAAACCATCACAAACTCAAAGATCAGAAAGTGATATAAAAATAACCCCAAGTTTCTTCTAACAGATCTGCAACTGCTCCTGGGCTATGTGGTGGTTAATAACATGATTTGAACTCCTGATTCCTGCAGGCACTCCCATTCAGAGCAACAGTATGCTGCTGTTTAAAATGGAAAGTGGCACTGTAGCTTGGACACAGAAAAAGGCTGAAGAGGCTCCTGAGCATTGGTTTGCAGCCCAGGGGTTGGAGGGAATTGTGCTCTTGGTAGCACAGACGTTACTGCTCTTTCATCTCCTGTCTCTCCCCAAGCTGGCCGCTTCTGTCCCCTCCTCTCCAGTCTGAGCCTGACCAAGCCCTGTTACTTGTGCACCCTGACTGCTTTCTCTCTTTAGGTATCTTCTACTAGTCTCCTTCTCCAGCCAGTCCCAGATGTCCCTCTGAGCTCACTGTGTGTATTACTATGAATGCTCTTTTCAGCTTCTTCCCTGCAACCTGCTCCACCTCCCCAGCCACTGCTCTCCTTTCTGGGGCACCCCTTGTCCCATCTCTGTCAGTGCCCCAATAACTTTCTCCATTTTGTTTGCCTGGCTGCTTCCTATTCCCTTTTAACTGCCCTCTTTCTAATCCTCTCAGGCGACATGTCCTTCCCCAGTCTCCTCCTCCACTCAAAGCATCCGTATTCCCTGGCTCTGCCCCACACTCTCTGTGGAGTTACCCATACTCCTCCTCAGGTCTGCCTCCCTTCTTAGTCATCCTAGACCACTCATTAATTTCTAGACCCAAGTCTTCTTATCTAGCCAACTCTGGTGACCAGCCATGATTGCATCTCCTCACTATTAGATCTATTTTTGCTAGACTCTAATCTGTTCCCTCTCCCAGTCTGTTGTTTCTGCACGCCTGTTCTCAGGTCGAAAGTCCTCCCACTGTGCTGGGCAGTGGCACCAAGGCCGCCAGAGGCGTAGGAGACCCAGGTTTCCTTGTTCCTAGCTCCAGTGCTGGTTCCACCTGCATGGGAGCAGCAGGGCTGGCATTGTTCCAGCCACTGGGGCTGTCATGTGCTTTGTAATGCTGGAGCACGCAGTCTAGAACTGTACTGAGTTGGAGCAAGCTCCACTAATATTATGTATAAAACCTGCTACTACTTTTTACTTTTGGCATTTTTAAGGATTTCAGTATTGTTCTGCTCTCTTTGGGAATGTTTATGGTTACTGGAAGCAGAGCAGTACTCATCCAGTGCAAAGCATGCCAATTCTATTAAACTTTTTCTTCAGAAGCAGACTACATTGATTTTATACATGAAGATGAAAAACTAGCTGGAGTTGTCAGTAGAGATTTTGACACTTGTTTCAGCAGGACCAGGATTTGTCTCACAACAGTCATAATTTTCTATTCCCATGCTCATAACACACTAATAGTCTCTGTAGGTAACCTGTGTATGTGTTTCTTGAAGAATTAACTGAGAAAGTTAAAAGCCTGTGGTAATTACTCAGAAGTCAGAATATGGCAATGATAAGCTTGCATATGTAAAATTTATGCTGCTCCCTGTTTACTTGCATGAGCCTTTATTACATAACATAACAGTATCAAGGGAGGTTCTCCCTCAAATTGAAGTGCATCTTGTAAGACTGATCATGAACGAACTCAGCTCTGTAGTAACTGGCTTTATCCATTTTTTTTATACTGTAAATAAAGTTTTGGGAAACACATATACAAAATCCATCACTTCATCAAAACATTTGAGAAGCTATATAATGCAAGGCAAAGTTTTTATTTTGCTAATGTGTCCAGCTTTTTCTTATTAATAAGACCTTCTCTCCCCTTAGCAGTTCAGTGCCATGGGAATGGTACCTATAATTTATATCTGCAATTGAAATTCTTAGGAGGAATTTTGGAGGCTGAAGAGAAAGAAACCAAGATCAAAGACCAGTAGGACACTGATAGAAAGTGGAGGAGAGCTGAAGAGCACTTGGGAAGGCAATTACCTCTCATAGGAACTGTAAGAGAATTAAATGAAAAAACAGAAAGCAGACAGTGAAGCAAAAGAAAGGCAACATCTGAAGCAGAAGGGTGCAAGTGCCTGTGTCAAAGGAAGGAAGGAGAGAATGCTAGATCAAGGTTATTACAAATTTTGGCAAGACAGGTTTCATGAAATTAAAGGTTGCGTTATATCTGAATGTTACGTAGTATGAAAAAGGGTGTGGCCCAATATCCTTTGGTTTAGTAAGTACAGATGTAATAGTAAAGAGTTTGAGAAATCCTGCTTCTCGAGTTGCCAACCTTTCACAAAATTTCGCGGGCATGCTGCACCCTTCCCAGTACTGTAGCACTTGCAATATGGGAACCTGCTTTACAGAGCCTCCACCTGCTCTCCTGCCACAGGGATCGGAAGTGGTCCAGCGCTGGTGGTGGTGATTTGTGGGTCTCCCCCACTGCAGCAGCTGGAGGTGCCCAGGTCGTGGTGGGCAGAGTGCAGGACGGCCAGTTATCCGCCTGGGGCTGTGCCTGCAGAGCGGAGCTGCAGCACCTGCAGGCCTCCGGCGTGCAGCACCCTCGTGCACGGGCCCGGGGGAGGCAGCTCCTCTGGGGCCTCTGAGTGTGATCCGGCTCTCGTTAGCATTGCTCTCACATTTCTTTTTATTTCCATAAATACTTTTATATAGAGAAGAACAAAGGAAAGCAAATGTAGTAATCAGGAAAGATGCTTGATTGTCGCCTGTGGATTTAGAGACATCTCTTATTAGGCAGCAAGTCTATCAGCAGCTGCGCTATCTGCGTGGCCACAGTACTCCTCTGCTCTCTGGAAGGCGCTGCGGTGGGAAGCTACGCATAATGCCGCCTTTTGGTGCATCTCTGCTGACACTATGGTTGGGGCTTGGTGAATAGACCTGAACGTGAATGAGATTTGGGTGATTAGGCTGCCTGTTAATCTGAAAATGTACCAAGTCCATCGACCAACAGGCAGCATCGCTAGCCTCAGCAGGTCCCACTTCCCAGGTGCTGATGATGCAGCTTCAAATGTAAATACCTGGCGGAGATGAATTAAAATGTTACCAGCTATGGGCCAATTTTCAGTCATTGCTGTTGTAGTTGTTAATGTAAATACATGACCAAGATTAATTAAAATTCTACTTGACATGGAAAAAGTCTGGTAATAGGAATGTATGAAGCAAATAATAGAAGAGAAATCACAGAACAAATCAAATAGACCTAGAAATTATTGTCTAATTTTTGCAATGTTTTTTCCTCCACATTATAGCATAATCTTTATTTCTCATCTGTGAATATCCATTTACAATTTTAAACTCATTGAATACTTATTGGATATCTATAACCATAACCATTAAATATCCATCTATAATTTTAAACTCATTTAATTTTAACTTCTATTTATAAACATGCCAGAGCTTTTATTTATAAACATGCCAGAGAAAACAAAAAGTGGTTTGTGCATGGATTTGCTTACAATAGTCAGTCCTGAACTAAAAAAAAATCTTAGAAAAATTACTTGCTCTGTCCTTAAAATCCCCCCCCCCTTTTTTTTTAATTCCCATGGGAATTATTAAGTTTGGCAGATGTGACTTTAAGTATCCTCAAACTAGGACTTGAAAAGACCGCATATTATTTAATTTTATTGCATAAAGAAAAGTATTCAGAATCCTAAGGAAGGACATAGATTTGGAATACAGTTCACATTTTTTAACTGTGAGGATCATTTACCTTGGAAACAATTCAGGGGTGTATTGGTTTTCCCATCATCTGGTGTCTTTAAGCCAAGACTGAATATTTTTTCTAAACTGGATGCTTCAACTTACTCTAAAGTCATGGGTTTGAGAGAGAATCATTTGGTCGAATTTTGAAACTGCAATTATGTATATCAGAGGAGATTAATAAATAATATTCCTTCATTATATCTATGCAAAAATTTTCCTCAGTTGCTGTTTTTAAATTTTCTAAATTTTCTGGAGCGTGTTTTAAGGATAGAGTACATGTTCTCAGGTGTTAAATAAAATTAAGCATCACAATACAAACAACAAGGTGTGGTACCTGCAATCTCTGGCTCAGAAGAGAAGGCAGAGTGGGTAATAGTCTCTAACCTGGTAGGAAACTACTGCAAGTGCCATTGTTTTTCTCTCTAGCCTGCAGCAAATCACCTAAATATGCTTTGCCTCATCTTTCTTTCTGTGTTATTAGGAGAACCTCTCCTTTTGTCTTTCTGAAACTGTTCCAGACATATAAACCAAGAATGCATTATGGCTGTTAAGTAATTTTGGGGTTAAACGCTGACATTTATGTTGAGTAAACTTTTCTATAGGCCAGCTGATTTAAAAAGGACTAATGCTGTGAGAAAGGTGCTTCTTACTGCTAGTGAGGACATAAAAATCCAGCCCTTTACTGGCCCCTCTGACCTGCAATGCACCACTGTGCTGTACAAACCAGTATCAACTGATGCAAGCTGAAGGCGGCACTCAACTTTCAGAGGCAGACTCTCCAAAATAAGGCCTGTTCATTAGACAATCTGAACAAATGACAAATTAATTAATGTTGTGGACAGCTGCAGTTCTGAAAATTATGCTGCTTTAAAACACAGCCTTTCATTTGTTGTTCTATGAGCAGGCTCTTGCAAAGGCTATTTTATCCACAGCCATCTCTCTAGTTACTGTTTTCTTCTTTTTGGTTGCAAATGCACGGGGTTCAGCTTTTCCTTGAGAAGTCAGTGGGCGGTGAGCCTGCGTTACTAATTGGGAAACACATCTTTGATCACTGGCCTGGGAATTGGGACTGTTAGGTCCTATTAGCCTAGTCTGTGCCTGCATGTCAGGTCACAGCATAGTACTTGCAAGCTTCACAGGGGGGATTATTTATTTACTTGGCCTTATTCTTTTGCAGTGCATATTTTCCTAGAGCTAGGTTTAACGCTCTTGAGTGTTCCCGACCATATCTAGAAATTGGAGTGTCTGTATTTTGGGATGCTCTATTGTTTATTTGACTTTCTTTTTAATTTTAGGAACTCTGCTTGTTTTCTTTGTATGAAGAAAAGCACATTGTTCGTGCTAAAAATAGTAAAGAATAATCATGACTACAAAGCTAAAGAAAACTAGGAGAGAAGCTGGGAATGCTGAGTATTTGACTCTTCAGGCTTGGTTGGTGTTTGATTGCGGTTGTTATTTGTAATCAAATGAAACTTTGAAAGATAGGTTTGCAGCTGAGCTAGCTTTGTCTGAAATGCAAAAGAGCTTTTCAAGCAAACTGCTTGACATTTTTTTTTACTGGATTGTAAGGCTGTCTTCTGTGATACCTGGCAGGAATGAAGCAACGCTAAATGTTCAAGAGGCTTAGTCAGCAGAATTTGACATTTTCAAAGGCCAGAAAATATCTAGACTTCTCAGCTTGTCTCTTTTCTCTTCTGCAGTTCACTGCCTCCCCAGCTGCAGGCATTTGGTCACTCAGATACTGCAAAATACAAGAAAAATAGAATTGATGTTTAAAAAAAAATTCCTGGCAGACCTCTTTTAGACTTTCCTCCCATTCTGTGAAATACAAGATACCATTAGCATCGCTTTTCTACTAACTTATTTGTGTCTTATTTCAGCTCCACTGCTGGCTACTAGACTTTCATCACAGGGGATAAAATATAAGTAAGAGCAAAATAAATAGCTCTTTGTGAAAACCCCAGATTAATAAAGAAGGTATCTTACATTTTTCTTTGTCTTTTATTACACTAGCATTCTGAAGGAAGGTATTACCTGTGTTTGGCAAAAAGTTGACCAAGAGATTATCAGGGCTGTAGGGCCACAGAAGAAGACAGGGATGTTCTGCAGGGTTCTTGTGCAGCCGTGTAGGCCAGTGTGTTACCTGGAGTTACCAGAGGTCATGAATATTAGCAGTACATTTTTTCACATCTCTGGCTGGTGCAAAACAAATGATCCTGTGAGAGTAGCAGATTTTTCCTGCAGGCTGCCAGGAGTGATGAGTGAGAGGAGTGTACAACCGGCACGGTGAAGCCTAGGTTTTAAACATCACTGTTGCCCCAGAGGGTGAGCCTCTTCTGGGGAAAGCCAGCTAACTGTGAGCATCCTGTATGTTGCTCTGGAAACTGCACAACTGGAAGGTGTGATTCGGGAGTCCCACTGCCSGTTCAGCAGAGGCACGGGATCATGGTGTGGGGAGCTGTACCTCACAGCTTGCAGTCCTCTTCTTATAATGACAGCTTTTCTTGAAACGCAAGTATTTTTATTATGCTATATGTGTATTACTATTATACTGTTTTTCTGTTTTTTTCTTATTATTATACTCAGAGAAATGACAGCTTTTGGTGATGAATCATACTAATAGTTATGAGAATAAGAGACAATTAAGAAGTACCCTGAAACCAGGGATACTGTTGTTGCTTATGTGTGCCTGTGACTTGACTGTTTTGGCCAGAAGAGGAGTGCTTGTTGCACACCAGGCTATACATAAAGGTTTGTAGAACACTTCAGCGTGTTAGCTGGGAATGTAGAAAACAGTCTCATTAGATGTCAGTGGGATTTGGGCTTCAAATTCATAGAGGACAGATCATTGGCAGACACTGAAAGATGGTACAGAAAGACTTGAAGAAGTGCCAGTCTCAGCTTGTCTATCCATAAACAGTGGCTTTGCGCAGGACTACGTGCTGTGATCCCAAACTATGGTAGYTGATTTAGAGAAATGCTGCATCCTCTCACATAAGACCTGGTAGTTCAGACAGTGCTTACCCCTGATGTGGCTGTGTCACTTAGTGTTTCTGAATTTTGCTTGCTTGGGATGTGCTCCTGGGCACTTTTACTATAATCTCATGAAGCAAATTTTTGTTACAGTTCTGCTTGCTTTAGATGTAAGACTAGTTCTGTGGAAGTCAGGGAGTGAGTCTGCATGAAAATTATGAGCGGGATGAAGCTGTTAATGCAATGAACTTGGATGAAACAAAGGGGTCTGGCGTCAATTATTACTGACACAGAACACCACAGATATATGACACCTGCCCATTTCCTTCCTGCATTTGTGGATGCAAATGAGTCTTGTGGTTGTGTTGAATTCTCTGAAGTTTCCATCAAACATTGACTAGCACTTGCTCATCCAGAAGCTGTCAACACTGCCCTGCCACCTAAATCAATGGGAAGAGTTGTATAGTTTGTTTATGATTTTGGGAACTGGGTATAGTTCAGTGTAGTTATGAGTGTAATGCAAGTCTGATAGAAATCAGTGATCAGATTTTTGGATGTGAGTAAATAGGCTAAAGAATATTTTGGGGATTGAGGTCAAGTATTGCACAGTGGTGCTGTTTTATAGGTTTACAGGTAGAGTAACAAATTGTTGTATCTAGGTCTACGTAGATTAGTGTTTCTGAATCAGCACTATGGTGTAAAAGCATCTATTTGTTGGTAAAAGCATCTATTTAAAATCTTAATGTTACTTCTGGAATAACTGAAATTGCTTTAAGAGATGTGTTAAATTTTAACAGTAGTTATAAAAGCAGTTTGCAGCGTACAGACACATAGATCCAAAGCAATAGGCCTAACTCCCTGAGAAGGCTGGCACAGCCTCCCTTGGCTTCTTTTGGTAACACCAGAAATACACTACAGAAATACAAGCTACAGGCTTGAACTAATGGAACTTGTAAGGATGGACCCCTCTTTAYATTTAACTGAAGGCTGCCACACCATGAGGCTATTACATACACATGTACATACATACATATACATATATACATATTAATTTAAAAAGTCCTACTACTTAGGAAAGATGAAAACATTGGAGTTAGAAACACATATTCTAGGGAGTACTTATTTTAAACCAAGTCTTTTTCTTACTTGACTTTCTTAGTCAAGCCACGTTGGTTAGGTTTGGCTTTCTTTTGGATCTTAGCTGTATGGAAATGTAACACTCCTGTTACTTAAAAGGGAAAGAAGAGTTTCTTAACTACTTCTGCAGTGCTATATTTCTAATATTTTATGGGCTTAGCCATTTTTTTCTGCATGGCACCTCTTTGCCAATAAGAAGCATTCAGTTTAGCCTTTATTTTTTGTTGGCTTGCAACCATAGTGTTGCCTTGTAATCACCTTCAATCGTGCAAGCTGTTTGTCACCAGAGGCAAAGCTGAGGTTGGTATAGCATGTACAATCTACAGTTGAGCAATGGGAATCTCTCCTTTGTCATGCTTTGCATACCATTAGGTTTGGAGCACTGTTATTTATGTTTCCTTTTTGTGGGCTAGACATAAATTTGAGTTACTGAGTGTTTATTACATCTAAATATCCCATGATATTTTGTTTCTGACCTCTTTAACTCAAAAGTCAACACTCAGTCTTTCTTCACCCAGTCACAACTGCTCGTGTTTACAAAGCGTTATGCAGCATTGTGGTTGAACTCTTCAAGTTAGGCGAGTGTGCTACAATACCCTAACACGGCTGCAGCACAGGCCACCCAAGGAGTATTGCTGCTTTAGGAGGGCACTACACCTAGACTGATTATAATGTCCTCCCTGCAGCACTGCTTAGGTTATGCCGTTTCAGGTTTGGAGCAGGTTTGGCAGTAGATCGACACTCCTAGGGCTGCCTATTGTGCATGTAGATATATCTCAGCTCTGAGCTGTTGGATGAAAGGCATAAGCATGGCACATCTCATAATAAGAGAATGATAGCGATAATACTTAATGATTTTATAGCTTTCTTTATTCATAGGTTGAAAGGAAGGGAGGTCTCTTGTGGAGGCAAGTAAAACACAAAGGTCAGGAATTTGTAAGAATTATGCAAGGCCCTGGCAGATGTGGCAGTAGAACCAGATCTCCTACTCCTTTCTGACAGAAAGTTGTATGTAATGTCAAGAATCTCCTCATTCCTTTACACTTAAAAAAAAAAAACAAAAAAAACCCCACTATGGTACGATAAAGACTATCATGCTTGTATCCATTTCATTACGGAAAGTGATTACAGACCAGTAGCTATAGCCTACAATTAAAATCCTAGTTTTAAAGTGGACATTCAGCATGTGTTCCTGTGTAAAAAAAGAACCATGTCCTTTATTTCTGTTCTAGAGAGTGTAAACTGCTAAAGGTCTTGAAAAGACTGGCTGAAAGCCTGCCATCTTTCTCTCTCAACCTTTTTCAAATTTTCAAGAGTTGATTTTACTTTGTCTCATTGCCTGGCATTTGGATAAGTGTTAGAACGATCTTCCTTTTCTTATTCTCTGGTAGGAAGAAAGGATTTACAGAGAAGTTCTATTTTTCTAACCGAAAGAGTCAGTGTTAGTGCTATCAAGGTCATGTACTTTCTTGTTGGTTAAGATCACTGGGAATGGCAGCTTGTGATAATGTCATCTCACTTTACAGATCTCTCTTTGAGTTCTTTGATGATATTCATCACATGTACCTTTTACCTCTTCTTGGCAATCCCTTGGTATTCATGTAAACGGTCACTGTTAGATCTAATCAGATTTAAACATCTGCATCAAATGAATGTAAAGCAGTGGTGTTGCCTATATACTCCTATGTAGGCTGAGAAGAGGGAATTTTAACATGAGTGAATGAAAGATCAAAGAAAGGTGGAATTATCTTATAGTCTCCTTATGTATCTGGAAGACACGGCAATCAGCAAGGTGGGGGAAGTGTTTTTAAGGGAGTATCTTCTAAAAGTGTTGTCCTCAAATTGCTCCTATGAGTCAACAGAAGAGATGTGTTTAAGGAAAAGACCGAAATTGGAAACCATGTTTTGTACTTTTTTTTTTTTAAACACATTGTATATACAATTCTGGTTTAGCTTTATATTTAACTACTTTCTCCATGTGGTCTTTTAATCATTCTCTATATCCATTACCTTTTTTTGTCCTTCTCCTTTTTGAACTTCTAACTTTACAAACTTTTCACATTTATGGCCTTTATGTTTTGTTTGCCTATAAATGTTTTGTTGATTTGCTGAACTTCCTCTGGGTTTTGGTGTTACTAGGATACAAAATTACTTTCACACCCAGGCCCTCAATTCTTTTTGTATGTAAGAGTGATATGCATCTAATGTGGGCGAGAAAAAATAGGCTATTGTTTTCTCTATTTTTTGTCCACTGGGGGAATGTAAGATACACATTTCTAATTTTATTATGTTTCCTTAGTAGCCCTTCTCAGTAAGACAATTAGTGCTAATACTTGGTGCTAAACATGCAAAACTTGATATGCTCATTGCCATTGAAAATTTTGGTCATTTTTCTTTGTATGTAGGCAACTGTGCTATCTAAAGGAGGTTCAGTGTCAGGCCCTTGCCAGAGAGCCAGCTCAGCTGACTGAATTGTTCAGGTGATCAAATCCTGATCTTTTTTAGTGCAAATGAGCTGAAATAGCTCTTGACCTCAGCAATTGCTCTTCAAAAGACACTGTCCACACATGTTTGCATGGCATGGCTGTGGCTGGAAGAGGATATGCAGTCAGGCCTTATTCATAGTTACTCGTGAACTAAACTTTCTAGGCTCATATTCCACAAACCCTTCCTCTTGTTTGGACAGCAATCCCACTCCCAGCCCAAGAAGTCTTTCCTTCAGAAGTTTTATTATTAAAAAAAATTATAAACTCCACAAAGAGTTTTGACAAATCAGCATTCCCCAAGAATGGGAAGGTCTCAAACACCTCCAGCTCTAACCTCCTTTCCTAACTCCTTGGGGTTTTAGGCAGTGCTTCAGAAAGGAAACTTGAGCAGTCTGCTGCTATTTCTCTTGAGGTACTCAACTGACAAAAACCCAAATATGTGGTCAATGAGACACTGGAGTATATTGTTGCTTCGTCAAGCTACACTGAGTGGCTTGACTTGTCTGATTTCCATTCCAAGTTCCTGATTATCCATACGTATGTTATTGTTGAACATAAGTCAGTGTTTACTATGTTGGGCCTTCTCCAAAATGTAGATAACAAATTATACAAACTGTTTTGAATCAAATGTGAGAAAACAGAAATTAATGGAAAGGACCTAGAAGTGGAGGGTGGCACAGCTTCAGTACAGGAGGTGACCTGCTTCTCCAGAGACCCTGAGATCTGCAGCGCCTGGTCTCCTACCCAATGGTTCCCCTGTTGGGAAAGGCTCGAATTGCACCAGCAAGATAGACCAAGCTCCCCGTAAAGGTGTAAGGAATTTCCTATGAGCCTTTCCAGCTCCCGTTTTGTGTGCAGGGAGTGAGGAGTGATTTCCTGCTCCTCGGAGGCTGCCTCTGTCCTGGCCTTTTTATCTCAGGGTGGGGATAGGAGACGTGCCGCTGCAAATTTAGCAGCTATCCTGCTCT
This sequence comes from Apteryx rowi, assembly GCF_003343035.1. Classification (NCBI taxonomy): domain Eukaryota; kingdom Metazoa; phylum Chordata; class Aves; order Apterygiformes; family Apterygidae; genus Apteryx; species Apteryx rowi. Next base: position 637,998 of record NW_020449653.1, on the reverse strand, counting down.
GGCCCTCTTTGCTTGTGTCTTCGGCTGAGATGAGTAATATTGAATGAGCAGGTGCTTTTCAGAGGCACGAGCTATGTGACTTGGCACCAGATGAAGACTACACCAGCTGCAGTACACGACACACTGTAAATAATATTTTTCTGCTGTCAGGTAAGAAAGTATAATTTACTGTAATTACTGAAAGCATGCTTCATTTTGTTTTTTTGGGCATCTTGGGCACACTGCTTTGTATGCGACTACTTTTTGGTGAACAAGAGTTTCCACTGCATGCATTTGCAGTACGGGAAATGCTGGTCCTAGATACAGTGTTCTCTTGTATATTATTACTAGTTGTAACAGCAGCTTAGGTGATGACAAGCTTTATAAGGCATTTCGTGCCTCCAGGATCTACCTAAAGAAAGAGAATTTGAGAAGGGAACTAAAAAAGTTTAGAGGCTTAATTTGTTTTGTTTTTATATGAGAGCTTCTGGACTCTATTTCACAAGTGTAAAACAGAATGGATCCTCAGTACAACTCTCTTCTGGCTGTGGAAATAAGTGTATGTTTTGTCTTTAAATAGCAGATCATGTGTTTATTTATACACATAGCACAGAGAGGATCTACTCTGTGATGGGTTTTAGGTAAACATATCTGTAAAATACTGCTCAAATGGTTTCTTCCTTTTTTTGAAAGACACAGAAAGTTAAGGTTTCACCACTTGAGTTTGTATCTGTCTTCTGTTGCTCACAAGGTCAACAGTTCCTCTTGGGGAGGGGGAAAGAAAAAGACAAGACAATTCATGGGGGAAAATGCAGGATACCTGTTAGGGTTAGAGGTGTGGAAATATATTGATCACAGTTGAAAAGGAACCAAAGTCTGAGGTGCACTGGGAAGACTGGATTATTTCTGAGCTGAAGTTCTTTAAAAAATGGGCATGGGGAATTATGTGTCAAATGTTTTAAAAATCTGTCAGTCCAAGTGGGGTACAGCTTGAGCGGAAATAATAAATGTAGCCTGTTAAGCATGTAAGGAGGGGGCAAACAGCGATCAAACATACACTGGTATCTGGTAGTCTGCAAGGCTTCAAAACAATTTTTAAGGCAAGAATCATTACAATAAGGTCAAATGCAGGTAAGCTGTGGTAACCCACAATTTTTTGCATAAAATTTATTTTCTAGGCCTGCTGAATTCCTTATCAGGAATTTCAGTTCCAGTGAAACTTTGAGTATATTCCCAGAAAGGAAATAATATTTAAGTCTAGAGAAGAAGTATTAGTGTGAGAACTGTGAGGCTGGTGAAGAGCTGTTCAAAGGAAATATGTCAGTCAAACAGTATTGACCTGGATCAGAATATTGTACCAAAAAAATGGAGGACTGTGATAGTATAAATGAGTCTAAGCACAATATAAAATACAAAAGGGAGGAAAGGCAAGAATTTTAGCAGGAAGCTGTTTGCAATGGCTGGAGAAATAAGACCAGATAGAGTATCTGACGTAGCTAATACCTGTCACCTGCTCTTCTGCTGCACTGGAGGATTCCTCTTTCCTTCAACCCATTAGTAGCTCTAAAGCCACTTTTCAACTTACTGAATTTTAAGCCAAGGCTAAAATTCCTTATTTAGCTCTGTTCCATCTTCCACAGCTAATACTGTGGCAAAAGTGGCCTTAGCATCCAGATTATCCTAATGCAGAACAGGAGGAAAAAAAAAAGGTGGAACTATATTTTACAAACATTTCTAGCAATACCTGGAATCCAAAGCCCCCCCTCCTGAATACGATTTTTTTTAGCCGTGAATGGTTTTATTATCTCACTAGCATCTGTGGATTAGACAAAGCATCAACATGTTATGTTATGAACCTCCGAATCTATGAATTTTTTTTCCTTTTGGCAAGTTGTAAACTCTTCAGGGCAGAGATCTGTATGTCTCATCCTGTTCATTAGCAGCTTGGCCCCAGCTGGGAATATTTCTGCGTTTCAATGACAGCACAGCTGGCCTCGGTGGTGGCCAGGAGCAAGGAACCGATCATAGCACGCCATTAACAACTGCATGCACGTGCTGTGAATACAACACTCCTTGTCCCCCTTCCCTCCCTCCTTGCATGCATGGCCTTGGAAACAGCAACAAAACTGTCAGACTTTCAGTTTATGGGGCTCACTGGTTATCTTGGAGGGGAAGTAGCTGTAGCTGTTTGGCCACTCTTCTCTCCTGGCCATTGCTAAGGTGCAAGTTTCCTCTTTGCTGCCGAGGTCCCTCTCCCCAGGGCACCCGCAGCCCCCCAGGACGCCCTGGCAGGCCACCTGCATTCCTGCTCAGCCAAGGAAGGGAGGCACGCACTGCTGCAGTGGGCACTTCTCTGCTTGCACATTGTGATGGGACACCTTAAAATAAGATGAGCAGCCCCAATGTGCGGGATTGCTCCTGGATCCCATGGAGCAGTAGCTGCCCACCATGTATGGCCAGTTCAAGTCGCTGGCCTCTTCTGAGGTGGCACCTGCAGTGGCGTGAGCCTCATGGTCTGCTCCCTGTTCAGAGCCAGTCACAAAAACGCAGCGGAGAGGTGCCGTTAGCAGCGTGCCTCATGCTGTACACCCAGGCCTCTCTCTCCCTGCCGCCTTGCTCACAGGCTCTGGAGGCTTCCTCCCGTCTCCTGCGGTCTCACCTAGGTGCTGCTGCAGAGGTCACCAGGGATGATCTCACCGCCTGGCTATGTCCCTGGGACTGAGCAGCTCTCACCACTACCCGCTGGGATGTCCTGTCTGCAGGTCCCTTCCCTAGGCTCTTCCCAGGTCGCAGTCTGCAAAGCAGTGAGCCTGCCCCACCATCCTGCTGCAAGGGTCGGGGTCTGGCTGACGCGTGGAGGCATCGGGAGAGGAGCAGCGCTGGCGGCAGTGCCTGTGCTGTATGGTCACAGTATCATGAACAAGCAGAGTATCATGGTGGCAATGATCTCAGCACATTGTTCAAGATACATCTTTTGTTCCTAGCTGTAATGAATGAAGCTATTTGGGCTGTAGATTGATGTGATGAGGTTGCTTTCCAACATGGTGAGGCACCGCTGCCTGCCTGGCTGTAGGAGAAGGAAGGAGTTTAGTGGAGGGACATTTTGCCCTGATGGTGGTGTGGAAGATCCAGCTCAAAACAGAGCGTCAAGACGAAGGCTGTGGCTGGGGAAGGAAGGTTTCTGTTGTTTCCTTAGAGCTTGTATAAACCTAAATGTTGTTTCAAACCAAGGCAGCATGACTGAGTTAGCAAGTGTCCACAGAAAGAGTTAGGAGGAGCAATTCCCTGAGTAGGTATGACCAGGTATTTCTGCCTGACTGAGAGGCAGCTCATTTTGAACAGCTCAGTTGAAACTTTCTCAGCTTTCTCAGACCGGCCATCTGAGTGTCCTTATGCTTAATGGCACAGATAAAACAGTCACTAAACTGCTTCTTTTAAGAAAGCATTTTCAAAAACAGAAAGTACTCAGAAATGAACTCCTCTTCAATGAACAATTTTAAACTCAGGCCCATCTGAAATCTAGGAATTTTGATATAAAGATTGCAAAATAGAGAAATTCTGGTATTTCATGTATGGTGCAATATCCCAGGTAACATTAACTTGCCCTTCACCAGGGACTGCTTTTAACCATTTGTATATCTCCTAATGTTACGTTCAACATGCTGTAACAGATTAATTCCCTTTAATGTGAAAGGCACTATATAAAAACAGATAATATGTATTATATAATAATCCTTATGTATTTTCTTTACAAAATACATCAAAGATACTGGAAACTGTTTTATATCCCTCCAGAATAAATCATGCTGTCTTTGCATTAATACCATTTACAGACTGCTTTAATCTTTAAAGTGCTAAACACCAACTGAATCTGCCTGAATAGTAGCTATTATACCTGTCAGAAAACAGTAGGACTAATAAAGCAAGAAGCAATGAATTTCCAGAAGAAATACCAGTAAGTTGCTAAAAGAGACATGATAATGTTCTTCATTACAAATAAATGGGTTGTACATGCTGTTTGTCCATCCTCATGCTAAACTTTGCTGGGACAGTTTGCTATCTCCATCTCTCTAATATCCTACTAAGTAAGAGTGCTTCATCTTTGCAGTCAAGTGCTTAACATATATCCRACGCCTGAAAGAAAAACTGCAACTGATAAAATTTACATGGACCACTTACAGTGAGCAAAAGGGGAAGAAAAGGAGCTGGATCTAGCCTTGTATGCTTGTCTGGTGTTTACCGTCACACTGTGAACGCCAGTTCACTGTTGTCCAGTTCTCCTCAGCATTCCTCCATGCTCTTCTACTTAGTTATATTATTTATTTGTCTCTGAGAAATGTCAGCGTGTTTCTCAAGGTGTCATATTCCCCGCAGCCTTCATCGAGAACCTAACGCTTCTCGTCCCTGGTCCTTGGTGTAACTGTTAGAGCGTTTGTTAAACTCCTTTGCAGGACCAGGAATTTTGCATTCTCTTCGGTACGTCGGGGGGCCGCAACCTGCCACAAAGAGCACGAATGCTCCTTCTTGCCCCCCACCAGCACCCTTTGTCTTGCCAACCTGCAGTGGTCAGGAGGTGCCTCGGACAGGCTTTAGTCCCTTGCTCATTCAAGTGTCCTATTGACAGTAGCACATTTGGACTGAAAAAAGTCTTAATTGTTATTCCTGACACTGTTTCAGTGAAAACACAGATCAGTTAAATCTGTTTGAGTGTTTCAGTGTACGGAAAAATCATCTAGAATAGTTACTCCAAAATAGCTGTTTTGAAATAGCCCTGAATATAATAAGCTATATATTTTGTCCTCTTGTTTTATTCAGTAATGTTTTCAAAATAAGTAAGCTGTAAAGAAGTGTTTAACTCGCATAATGATGAAATACAACACTAACCTTTTACATAACATATGAATAACCTTGATGTGACTAATGGAAGAAAAGGTGGATAAGTCACATTTCCTTAATTTAGAAACAGTTTAGGAGAGATTCTGAGCAAAAGCTGACAAAAAAGAGGAGCAGACCAATCAGATCAAGGTTTGAGGATCAAGGCCAGCACGCAACATATTTGTAGATGGGCTTTACATAATTTATTGATATTAGCATAAAGTTACAGCTTTACAACTCTGTAAGTCTTGAGTTACACATCATCTGTAACAGAGACACCTGTTTAAATCTTAATATATGTAAAATGTCACTTGTTACCTTCAGGTAAAAAAAAAAAAGTCCTTCCACTACAATTAAGAAGCAATTCTTGTCTTCTCACCTGCACTAATTTATGCTTATTACTTAAACAAAGAAACACTTAATTTAAATGTAATGGAAGTCTCATTTTTGTGATACTGTCATTTTTTGACACTGCAACAATTTTAATGAAAGCGAAGCAGCTGAATAATGGGTTCTTAAGACTATGCTCCTGCTGAGTTATAGAGAGGCCAAGCAAGACTCATATCAGCAACCTAATTAGGTCATGTTATGCCATGAATGTTATGCTCATAAATAAACATAAGATCGAGGCCTAACTTTGGCTTTTGAGGAGGCTTTAGAGAATAGAGAGCAACCAAACTATATGTCCAGAGGTTTGCCAATTGATCTGTTTTAGAGACGTGAAGTTATATTTTCCTGTGCAGGGAAATTATTTATAATCATTTTGACAGTTAACAACTTGCACCTTTTAAAGGAAGAAGATCGTCTCTGTTCTATTATCACTTTTGACTTAAGTGATTAACTGAAGTTTGGAACTGATTGCTTTAGGAAAAAACGTTAATCATGAAGTCAGCTACCCTTGAAATAACCCTATGTATTTACAAAGAATGCTCATATTCCTGGTCCGTGAATTCAGCTGTAAGAACAGAACAGAGAATATCTTCTTCCGATTTGATTTTAAATTGCTTGGTTATTTTTCCCTGTCTCACAGCTCAAAGCTTCTTTCTGCCAGCACTGAGCCCTAAGGGTCTCCTTTAATTTCTGCCTCATGTGTCCCCCCTTTAAAGGAAACAGGATGTTACATATTTTCCTTGTAAGAAAATATGACTGCAATAAAAATACTTGACTGACATGAGTTTCTCTTTTTTTTAATGGCAATAGGCAGGGATAAGCCCATATATTGGCTAAGTTTAAGGGCAGTGAGGAAATATTAGGTGTTTTACTCCTGTTAAGATTTGGTTTGTATTTATCTTACGGTTAACTTCTGGAAAAGCAAATATTTGTCCCACTGCTCCTTTAATTACCTCTTAAACCAAAACCAAAACCAAAAACATTTATTTAAAAGGATAAACTGTAAACAATTAAAAAGCAGCTACTGCATATGTGCCTTGGTCCATATAATAACTTAGATCCATATATATATATATGTTTATCTATATCTATATCTATATCTGTAGATATATAAAAGTTCTTCTAAGTCAATGGGAACTGTAATTGTGTGGCTGTGGAAGACTTTTGTTTTCAAACAAGAAGCAATGCCATGGAGGTGGTTTTCTTTCTCCAGGGAAGTCACTTATTACATACCTCTTTAGGACTGGCGTCTAAAGTCTACAGAAAGTTTGCTGGAACAGAATTCTATTAAAAAAGCAAAAAGCATTAAAGTTCTCCCTGTGTAATTTGTTATGAGGGCTGAAGACCAGCATCCAATTTAAACTGCAAGGAGACGGGCGTTTGGTTCCTGGACCATTTTCTGTGCTGTCTTTACTAGAATACAATCCTCCAGAACTATCCACAGATTTCATAGCTGATAATAAGATTTAGACAAAACAGTCTGTATGGAATAGCTACGACTGGGAGAAGCTCCTAGGACAGAAGGAGAAAATTTCTTCAATATGTGTGGCACAGGGAGGTCTTCTGATTGCAAGGTCTCGCAAGTATGCAGCAAAGCTAGTTTGTTTAATGCAATAAGAAAATTACTGTAGTGCTTGCTCCAGAAAGGTCTGTCCTTGCACTCGTGCAGTCTTTCCGTTAATATCAAAAGCATCTGTTTCAAGAAGATAACCTTACAGAAATGAAATATATACACCGTTTCATTTTAAAATGGAAACTGATGTACACTTGATAGAACAACATACATCTTTTATACATGTGCAGAACAGTAAGTCTCTCAAAATCACTTGCTCAGCCACAGTCCTAATGTAGTAGTCAAGTACCGATTTAGAGTTTTGTCAACTTGTTTCTCTTCTGAGTAAAAGAGACAAAAGTTTTAAGCCATCTGGTTACTATATATTAAAAAAATCTTTAAAGTACCGTAAGGATCAAACTTCTCTTATTTTCTTTGAATGACTTGAGCTGAGGTCCCTTAGTGATTATTCTGACAGAAATATTAGATAGTAATCATAAGTAATTGCTCTTGAACTGTATTTTAAGGAAAATTGCTCTATTTGAGATTCTTAAATAGTTCAGTTTTGCTGTTAATTTTACCAATTTAATTTAAAGATATGTACTGAATTAGCATGTTAGATAATTAGTTGTATGGAAAGTAAGTTTAATGAAAAGAGATGTATCCTCTCACCTTATAGCAATAAGTCACCTTTAGATAACTCACTTAGAGTTATCTAAAAGCTATTTCAGGAGTGAAAATTTAGAATAAAGAGATAACCAAGGATTTTGCTACAGTAAGTAACAAACATTGTCACTGATAAAATAATTTGGAATGTTTAAACTAGAATTTGAGGTGTTTAATACTTTATCTGAAACATACAATTCTATACAGAATTAATGCATACTTGCCCTTTGAAAGAGTAGTATGTTTTGTGAGAGATCATTTATTTTGGCAAAATTCCTCATTCTCCAAATAGTCTTCTAGGTTGAAGGCGCTTTTAAGTGGGGCTACTGTGAACGCCAAGAAGCTCTGTAAGCAGCATGGGGAAGGTGGCTGGCCATGCAGCTCCTGTGCAGGAGTCAGCACTTTGGAAATGTGAGATGAGTCTCATCTTCAGTGTAAACACGCTCAGCTGGCTGGCTGATAATTATACTTGCTCATCCAGCAACCGACAGCACAGTGTCCAGGGTCAGCTGAGGGCTGACAAGTTGTGTAGGAGGAAAACAATGTATTTTTAAAAAAAATTGTCTTTGAACAGTCTTTGAATAATAAAGGAGTTAACAATACCTACTTTCCTGAAGCATTTTGGGAACTGTAAATTAAGGTTTATATAAGAGTGTAAATATTATTACTTATTTAGGACCTCTCACATTTCCCTTCACTTCTTCTCTTCTTCCTCCTCCCCATTACTTGTTTATTGGGACAATGCTATTTGCATTCATTAATACGTGTCCAAAGTGGGAGGCCACTGATGGATGTGGAATAGGAGATTGGCTGAGAGCGTGAGCAGGAGCAGGGGGGAAGCAAGGGGGCTGCGGTAAGGGGAGAGACTATTAAAAAAGTAAGAGAAGGTTAGCAAGAGGGGAAGAATATTGGGTTTCTTTTGTGATTAAATATTTCTTATCCTAAAGAATTAGCAATATCTTTGTTTTAGGGTTGTTGTTTTCTTAATGGACATTTCTTAAATCTTTTAAATATTCAGGACAAACAATARAAGTTTAGAGCTGTCATGATAAAAAAAATTTCAAAATTGTATCTGGACTTTAGTTCTCAAAGTGAGTGATATAATTCATATTTTTTTGGCATTCTGACTGAAAGCAAATTCAGACTAGTGCTGGTGCTATTTTACACGTGCCACATTTTAGTCTATGTCTTTTTGTCTGTTGTTGGCCGCTTCCCCGCAAGTGGGACGGGAACGTTTGGTGCCTYGCCCCCGGCCTAGGCTGATTTCTGCCCACCGCGCCGAGCCCATGTGCCCCCTTTGCCTGTGGCGTGCAGCTCGAAGGACCACTCCTGTATGTTTGGATGAACCCTCGGATGGGTACTGATATATGTTAGCAGCAAAACACGGGATGAATAGGAAGTTGAAATAAAACACTTTTACTTACTACATACCCAGATGTATATCAGTGTGGAATTTAATATCCACCAAACATATCTGACTGGGCTTTTTCATTAGTAAACTGTATTGTTAAAATGTTTCAACGTAGTACACTTTGCAGATGATAGCGAAAACTAGGGTCTAAATTCTTCCAGGTAATTGAACAACGGAAGATGTTTTCAGCTGATTAGAGGTAAGTCTTTAACCAAATTACTGTTCTAGCTGTAAATCATACTGAAACCAGCACCATCTCTTTCTTTTACGATCAGTGCTTTGTGGCGTTACATATTTAGAAGAAAAAAAGGCCAGTTTAAACCACATGCATGCAGTTCACAGATGCAGACAACTAGATCTTGGTCAAGGTTTATAAACAAGTTAAAATGGGCAACGTAATTTCCAAACACAGGCTCTTCAGTAAAAGCTCTGTAGTTGTTTTTTGGTTTCAACACCCTGAGAACACAGAAAGCAATTGATTAGCTGTGCATTCCTTGGATTTGTGGAACACTGAAACTTAAATTAATGTAAGGGAATAAAATAATGTAAGCGAAATAATTTCTCTCCTGACCTCAGCTGAATGTCTTGCTAATGCATGCTGTCTTTTGAAGCTGTGTCTACTAAAAAACCAAACTTGATCGTGTGAATATTACTGTTAATGAATACATATCTTGGGCTGATCTTGTACCTTTGTAGGATAGATGGCCATTTCTTTTATTTGCCTTTGATTATTTTGATTTTAATTGTGTATGAGATACCTTTGATTTACTGTAACAGGGTCTGGTTCTCAGAGATGAATGGGGCTGACACTTTCAACAGCAAGTCTCCCAATAGTGTGGGCAAGCTGTAAGGGAGCTTGTAGCATTTTGTAGCACAGAGATCTTTAAGGAGAGATATTTCTTGTCTGTGCTATCACTTCTTGCAGCATGTAACAGCGACTGGACAGAGTTCACCTCTCACAGAATTTACAAATGCCAGGAATTTTTTCTCACTCTGGTTGAGACATTTTCTGTGACTGCATCTCCTGCTAAATCCTAGACTATCTCCGATGGGTTTTAGGCTGATATAGACTGACTCAAAGTAGCTGCAGAGTAATCCAGCAACTTTGTGATAGGAAATCATGACCCTTGAAATATGCTTGCTTGTTTTGTTTTATTAAATGTTCCCTATCCAGGGAAGGGGGCAGGGGCAACACTGGGTTATTCTTCCTTAATAGCACCATCTTTTGAGTCTTTTCCTATTCATGAAGAATGACAAGCCAGCACTCTGGGCTACAGCTCTGCTTGCCTCGCTGCCTTGGGGAGAACTTCAGCCTCATCTGCCCTGGTCCTGGGCAAGGGCCGCCTCCATCCCTTGTGGCCAGGGAACGAGCGTTGCAGGCTGCTTGTRGTGACTCTCCCGAATGACTCCGCAGAAGGACTGCCCCAGCCTGCTGAACACAGACCCTAGATTGCCTGCCTCTGCGTAAGTGACTGGTTTCTCTTTCCCAACGCTTTTTGGGGGGGGAACAGGATGGTTCTGTTTGGGGGTTGTTCCCTTCCTAAAACATTAATACGGTCAGTGCATAGGATTGTGCTCAGCAAATGGAATGAAGTGTATTGGAATAAAAATACTGTGTAAGACGTCACGGCGCACTAGCTGAACCGTAACCGTGTGCCTAGAACATGCACGTCCCATAACCTTCTCACCGTCRGAGCTGGATTTCACAAACAGTGACTCAGAAGAGGATAAACCACAGCTCAGAGAAACACAAGGATTCCCAGGTAAAAGCTTCATCTGATTTCCTACAGGTAGGGCGTCAATTAAAACTACTATTTTTCTATGTAATGTAAAAGTACCCTTTTGTTAAGAAAACTGACCCTGTAAATCACCATGGTGGGCTTAGGGTCCATTTTCTGTCACTACTTTCCACTTCAAACCCTTCTCAGCTTCACACAGAAGAAGATTTGATTCCCTTTCAATAGCCAGCCCTCCGCAAACTGCGGCTGGGGGCAGCGAGTCAGGTCTGATGCTTTTGTCCTCGGGGTCCATCGTCGCCCGTAAGAAGGCTAATAACCGGCGTTTGGTTATACACCAGCAACTCCACTGTAGTCGACTCCGTTGCCACGCCGTGCGCCTGTGGACGGACTTGCAGAGGCTTCACAACAAGCGGTTGGCAAACCCTGCTGCTGCTGCTGCTGAAGGTGCAGAGTAACTTCTGACTCAGCTCCTGGAGTGGGGTGTCTCTGCATGCGGAAAGGTGCAAAAAGCTACAATTTTCTTTTTCTCACTAAGTTACTGGGTCACTAAGTCACTGGGAGATATGTCTGCATGCATGCAGGTGAAGCAGAACTGCTGATTAAGCTGCTGTTTTGCAGCTCATTTTCTAGGTATAAACTGCATGTTGAAACAGTAAAAGTTCAAAGAGAATAAAGTCACAGTGCCTACTGCAGTTCCCCAAATGCCCCATTAAGCTCATCAGTAGACTAGTCAGCAGCACTAGCAACTTTTTTGGGGGGTCTAATCTGTAATATCATATGGATTTATTGAATAACCTATCTATTTACCAGATAGTCCTCTTCCTTGTTAGCATTCTGAATGCAATTACCAAAGGTGCTCTTTAAATCTCATTTAGGAGGAGAACCACAGCCAAAATGCTAATGAGCTCTCCTTAATTGTAAACACTGAGCACTGATAAGAATGAAACTCCATCCTCTGGTCTGAAAGAAGTTCTTACGTGTTTCCTACTTACACCGCTTTTTATCTGATTCTCCTTCACTTCTCTTATTAGGCAGATTAATAGACACTTGAACAGACAAATAACAGTATTGCATCTTCTTCACAGCCTTTTGACAGACTTTTGAGATTGCAAAATATTTTTTGAAACTTATTATTGGGGAAAAAAAAGATTATTGAATGATCAGGTGGACTGCATTTTTTTAGGCTGGAACAAACCGTTCCATAGCACTCACATGAACACGTTAGCAACTCTTCTTTAATGCTGATGGGACATTTCCTAGAACGTGATAAGTGTGAAACAGCCCATAGTTTTATCACTCTTGGTTGCTGCCCACTTCTGCTAAAAAAAAGGTTGATTGTGATCATTAAGCTGCAGGTAGGCAGTGCCTCTGGACTGTAAAATAGGAATGTTAGTATGTAGTGATGAAAGCAAACTTTGCTCAACACCTGTCTATATATATTGCAGGTTTCAGTGGCTGCCCAGCTGATCCGTTCACTCTATTGCCTAGGAAGAAAGAAGCGGTAAGTAAAAGCAACTAAAACAAAGTTTGTTTGTCTGCTTTTTTTTAAAAACTTGGTTAGGTTATAAATCAAGAGCTTGGCTTTTGCAGCTCTAGAAATGGCAGCAGAGAGAGCTAATGCGAGGAGCTGGAGTGGCATGTGAAGTGTCAACCAGCTGTCAGCATTTTCAGCTTGTGTTTTCTACTGCATTTACATTTTAAGGATTTTATAAAAAAACATACTGCACTAGTTGTTGTTTTGTTTTTTTTTTTACAAAGACTGGATTTACAAAAACTAGATTACAATAACTAGATTTATTTTTATAGCTAACTACAGAGGAAATAAACATATTAGTAGCCAGAGATAAAATAACTGCCTATAACATAAGAAAGTATTGTTTTAACTAGTGTTTGGATTAGAAAGCAGCGAGATTTTAAGTCATAGTATTCAGTGGTATTGGATACTGGAAAATGTCTAGGATATGATTAATGAAACATTATTGGAAGGAAATACTGCCAGTTCATGTGTTAGCATATATAGTATGTAATGTCTATGTGCAGCACTATTGCAGTGTCAGGCTATTCTCGATGGAAACATTTTCTTATGCTAATTCAGTTTGATACACTGTGTTAAAAGGAATACATTAGTCTAATGTGGTTAGCTCAACTAATGTGACAGTAGACAGGAATCAACYGGTATCTCAGTAACTTTTATTAGCAGCTCTTCCATTAGATCAGTAAGTCTTTTTAATGTCATTACTTTTTCCTCTCTAGATTCTTTACTATGTGTTTTATGTTAGGGATGGGGTAGATGTCTGATTTATTTTATTTCTTTGTTAGTGGGAACTTTTTTGTTTTCTTCTAAAAACTGTAATTCTTGTTTTATTTAAGTASCTACTAGACATTTCAAGTAGTTTATTGACATAGTTTTGGTTTTGGCTCTTAAAGAGGCAGTGTCTGGTGCTTTGCTTATTCATGACTGCAAGAATTAATGTTTGGGATTTGTCTTCTGTCTGCGCTAGCTTAGAAATGTGTTTTCTTTGTTTGTTTGTTTTATCTATGTTTTTAGTTTTGCCATGTGTTAGATTCAGGCTTGTGAGAAAGAAGTCTCAGGGATCAGAACGAATAAACAGTGAGTACAATGCTTATTTTCTTAGTTTTCATAAAGCTATTTTTTCCTTTACCACAACATTAGTTGGATGTTTGCATCCTGGGTAAGCATGCTAACTTATTCAGAGAAAGAACCCCAAGGAAGTGGTTGGTGCCAGAGCAAAGACAAGACTTGCTCCTAGCAAGACTGAATCATGGCTGGCATTTATTTAACTTGTTACCTGTTCAGTTGCACCTGGGGCTTTGTGGCTGCAAAGGAACAGGTTCTTGGGCAAAATTATCAACTGATGTAAAGGAACTAATTTAATTTGTGCCGGCTAAGAATCTCTTCCTTCTCATCGCTACATAGTTTGCTTCTATGTTTGAAATGATGCATTTTGAGGGGAAAAAAATCAACATTTCTTCAAAGTGTGTGTAAGAAGGAATGCTATGTAGCTATGTATTTACTCCTATAAAGTGTGCATGATAAATATTTATATTTACCAATTTGTACAGTTGGATATCAGATTAGTTGATAAATCCCTTTTTAACATAAAAAGTCTGTAGCACAGTGGTGAATGACAAGAAAGAGATGTGTATGTGTAGAAACTCTGCGAGAGAGGAGAAAGAGAGAGGGAGAGAGAGAAGTCTGGCTGAAACCGAAACTTGATTCAGGACTGCTTGAGCAACCTGGAAAAAAATTCCAGCTGCATGTATGGTCACGCTGGTGTTTTTTGCAGTTATGGCTAGTTGTATTTGAAAATACTGCTATTTTCTCCAGAAATTTCATTTCATCTTGATTTCACTTTGTCTGTTCCCCTAGAAGTTAGATTTCTTTAAGGCTTACTGCTTCATACTGCATATTTCAGGCACAACTTGCCCTTTCAGTGAGCTGTCACGGGTGGAGAGGTACAAACAATACTGTGCAGACACATGCAAACGGTGGCTTATATTCTTTGTACTAAGTCCAGCAAAGTTAGTAGATTTACAGTTGTTTCTGATATAAAATTGAAAAGCACTGGAAGTCTAGCCCTGCAACAGAGAAAATGTTGTAACAGTTCAGTGAGTCACTCAGGAACGCAGTACAGGATAACTGGATGACACCTAGCGTTGCTCAGATAATTCACCAGGGAGTTCAGCTCTGAAGAATGTTGCAGTGAGAGAATGAACATGGCTATAAAAATCATGAGAGCCCACTTTGTCTTTGACTCTATATCTCACATTTTATTCCATAGCTTGAATTCCATTGATTTCTTATTCTCTCCCTCTTAGGAGCAGGAGGCTTCAGTTTCTTTTCTAGTTAGCAAGGATGTCACAGGTAGTTAGCATTTTCCAAAGGAGAGGAAAGACAATACTTACAATGAAAGGAGCACACAGTGCGGGATGGTGCTAGGGACTTTGCTGTGAGAGTCGTTGAAGCAGGCTGGATTACCGTTTGCACAGGCGTTAGCTTTCAGTCCTTTGCAATATGCACAGAATATTTTGACCTGCCACTTTCAGAAGGAAGTAGCTCCCATTTCATCATGTCTAAACAGGTGGATGCTCAAAGTGCCAGTGATTATCTGGACTCGAGCTACCCAACTACGCCCCAGTGCAGGCATCCCGCATGGCTCCCTGCCAGCAAATGCGGGCGTGGGAAGAGTGGCGCAGAGACACCCAAGCTGGCACGGGAATAGACAGGGCTCATTGCTCTGGGCACCTCATCCAGCAGTTGTGGCCATGGGCCGTTTGGACCCAGACTGGTGCATCCCGCTGAAGCCAGCTCCTCATTGTGGTGTGGGCAGTCACCAGCCCATCCTGCACCCATTCTCTAACATGTTCCTTCGCAGTGTAGTTATGTCCGCAGTGCTCAGAAGTAAACCACTGCTAGGGCCATGGTCTTGGTTCCCTCTCCTCTTGCCTTTTGCATAGTCACTTAGATCTTGTGTAAAGTGATGTTGGTGTTTTACACTGTGTGTGTCTGACATTAGCCTTTCCAAAGCTGCAGCTCATACAAGGGGCCAGGAATTGATGCAGTTAGCTTTGTCATCCCACTGTTCTGCTCTGCTGCAGCATCCCAATTTTCTTCTGAATATTTTCCTCAAGATATAGATGTCTGTCTTTGGGGCAAGAAAAAGTTCTCTGAGGGAAAAATTGCAGAATGTAGATTATCTTTGTAGCATGAAGATTAATTAACAGTAAGTAGCTGGGGACTCTTAACAACCAGAGTATCAGGTGGCTGTAAGTTATCTCCTCAGCTGTTTCATTTAACAAGAGTTGGGATCTGAAGTAAGTTGACAGTTTTGGTAATGCCTCAAGGATCTATGTGATTCTGTTTTCATCAGTCCTTGATACCAGTCACATAGAATTGTAATACCACTGCAAGCCCATATACACAAGGCAAATACAGTTAGGACCTCTGGTGTTCAAGTCTACCTTGCCAAAACAGAGGTTGATTAGGACTCACGTAAATAGTTTTTTAAATGTGCTTATAAAGAACATCTGCTTCCTTCATAGAGGTGCTCAATTCTCATTCTAGTGTATTTAATCATGTAAAACAAAAACAATAATAATACATGACGTACCTGTGGGATCCTGAGCACCTCAGGAATATGAGAGATGCTTATTATGAAAATATGCATTGCTAAATTCTTGAATGARGAGAATGAGGAGTTTATTTTGGAGAAATAGAGGTAGTTCTCTGCTGAAGATTTCAAGCTCCATTTTTTATAGCAAATGCATCAGTTCAGTTTCCATTCTGTCATCATGGAGGCTGAATCCTTCATTTCCACACTGAATATAAATGTAACAGAAGAGCTGTTAAAGTAGCTTTTAGCATCTCTCAGGCTGCTATTGTTCGGTATATCCTATGTCTCTCCATGGTGGGAATATGTTGCCAATGCAACTTTATACCTGAATTTCCAATGCATTTTCATGGTTGCCTTTCACTTAAGCACTTATGCTGAGCAGTTATTTTTATATGGAGCTCTTTAAATGCTGAACATATGTAAATGCAATGTGTTTAACAAGACTGTGGTGTTCTGGTACGGGTGGGGCTTGGAGGTTGTTCTGGCACAGATGAAAATATAAGAATTTGCTCAAAGCAAATGGAAAACCTTGTTGAAACAAGTAAGAGTAATTTTCTTCCATCTATTTTGAGATCTTCCTCTGTGTATCTTAGGAGTTGCTATGGATCTTGTGATAATGAGTGTGTAAAAGCACAGTTTTTGCTAATGGGATTCCAAAATACTTTTTCCTACTAGTGTGGAAAGGGAGAAATCCTTTTCTCAGTGGAGGACCATAAATTAATAGCATGCTTTGTTACAGTAAGACATGAGTGTTTGTCTGTGGCACGTCTCCCAGCTAAAGCTGAACACAAGAGTAGGACTTGTGGCTATTGATGTGGGCAGGGACAAAACATTTTCAACTCAGCCACATAAAGGATCATGATTAGATGAATGATTATTTACACTTCCTTACAATGGCTGCTAAACGTAGTTGAACCTTGTTTACAGGAGCATGATACCCACTCTAATCCTGACTCTTGGAGGCTGGACACAAATTCTCTCATTGGTTCAGCCCCTCCAGTGCTAGATGTGGTGGCCACAGGAGAGGCTAAAACTGTGCCAGCAGCACAATCCAGCTTGTGTACTGCCAGACACACCTGAGGGTGAGGCTTTTCTGGGTAGGGTTCCATTCTCCAATCCCTTCCCCTGAATTTTTGGTCTTGTTGGCTGAGCAAACCACCTTACAAGCCTGCCCTAAAGGTTAACAGTCCAGAGTGGAAATACGACATTGCCACAGCTACCCGTGGTCTCCTTGCTCCCCTTTCACATCCCTCCCTCTAGCTCCCAACATGGGCCAAGTAAATATTATGGCTCTTCCAGGTTTTGGTTCAAGAAATAGCTACCTCCTCTGCCTGTGCCTGGGCTAGATTTGTTATGTGTGCTTTTACCTGTGCTTTTATTAGGCCAGCAAGATTTGGCCACATGATTTATAATTTTACATTATTATTGAATAATATTATGATGCATGTAGTGCCCAACCTGCCAAATGTGCTCAAAAAGCCTCAGGAAGGAAGAGGTTCAGACAGAGAACCTGCACTGAATGGGTGAGCCAGAAGTTTCCCATTGGTGCTGCTGCTATTTCAGCTTCGCTTACAGCATCAACTATGGAAGTTTTTGTCAGACTGGCAAATGGCCATTTCCCTTTTAATCACACTCTTGTCCAGCTGTTCAGCATGGATCCAGGGCAATAGGTAGTTGAAATTCTGGGGACTTCCTTCATCTTGTCTAGGGTCACATTCCCCTTTATGTTACCATGAAAATGAACCAGTAAAAGTAACAAGAAGATTATTTTTAGCATGCATGGCCCAGATCAGGCAAGGCTTTAGGGAAGAATTTTCTAACTTTCTTTGCTAGGGTCTGTATATTGAACTCCTAGTTTGGTACAAGAGGTCAGTTAAAACCAGAGGATGGAAAAAGTAAAAGAGTCCTCTGAGTTTTTGCTGAAAGAAGATAAAATTAATTAATGAAATACTTAAGGTTTGGAAAGCAGTGGTATCTTTGCTTTCATGACAGTTAAAATTAAACAAAAATACAAGCATGAGATGGAAATAATTTCTAAAAATTGTGTAAATTGCACAAATAAATCAACTGTGTGATTCCATAAAAAATAGAGATAGCAATTTCACAAATAAAGGAATAATTCGTAATGAGTAATAAAAAAACTGTGTTCAAGGACAAATTGTTTCCACCCCATTTCCATCTCTTTTTCTCTTTGAGACAATCATGTTTCTTACATACCTTGTTGTGAGTTGAATATTTTGACTGCAGACACATGTTAATGAGCGCTACTTTGTTAGTCACAGATCATGGCTCCTTGGCCTGAGGTGGAAAAGCCTGAAACCAATAACTATATAGGGGATTCTTCCAAACAAAACCAGAACATGCCTGCAAAAGAAGGAGAAAATCATAAAGGTAGTGTGTGCTCACCTGTGAGTTACAGGGATATATAAGTTTGGGGCTTTTGGGGGAAGGTTGAAGATAATTAATTCTTTTTTTTGTGTTCTATTTCATCAGGCAATGTAGCTTCCCTTGGAAACAAAGGGGAAATTCAACCTGCATTTTCCACAACAGCCTTGATAGATGAGGCAAGGCCAGAAGAAGAAGACCCATGGGCTCTGCCAGAACTGCAGGACACTGGGGTCAAGTGGTCAGGTAGCCATTTCTCAGTATACAAGCTACATTTTTTTTCCATCACTTCTGCTCTGTTTGTCTAAATTATTTTTCTGAAGTGATAGATTTTGGAGAACTGAATTTCTGATCTGAGCATTCAGGTTTTCAGATGTAGCCTTTACATTCTTTGTGCCAGTGTCCCCACTGGTAAAATATTATATTTGCTCAGATGAGAAGAATCTGGAAATCATGCTGCTTACTGTACTTAAAGCATGAGAAAATATACAGAAAACAATCCAAAAGTAATGGGATCTTATTTTCAGGCTCCTATAGTTCTTCTTTACTGAGTTAGGATAGATGGGTAAAACCAAGGATCAATCTCAGATTTCATAAAGCCTTTGTATTATATCAAAAGCTTTTAACTATAATGGTTCATTAGTTAAAATTTGATTAAGAAGAACATTCTTTTGGATTTAATCACACACTAGGGTCACAACACTGTCCTTGACTCCATAGTCTCTGCTTGAGTGCTAAACAGTTCCAGTGAGAACACCGGATACATCAAACACATTTTTATGTATAACTTATTTGTTTTGCAGAACTGGATAGAAAAGGGAAAATCATTCGTGTATTGTACGGGATAGGGAAGTTTATTCTCTTGCTTGGATTACTCTACTTATTCGTGTGTTCCCTGGATGTGCTGAGCTCTGCTTTTCAACTGGTAGGAGGTATGAAAATACTTCTAAAATATCGAGAATAAGCTATGAATGAGACAGTAAACCTCATCTGAGTGACCAGATTTGAAGCTTTCATCTTCAAGAATGTACTTAATACATTTATACATGCAGATATAGATTCAGAAGGAAGCATTTATGATTGAAGATTGACCTTCCTTGAAAGGGGCCTTTGTTTCTCAAATTCCAAAGTGTTGATGATGTTAGGGATTATTGGCCTGGACTTCTTAGGAAGTTCCTGATACTTTAGTGACAGTTCACACAAATACACCTGTGCATAAATCTGTCTCATGTGAAATTCATTTCAACAGGAAGAAATAAGAAAATTGTATCCTTGATCAAAGCATTCAGCACTGAAATGCCTCAAAAATCCTTTGAAAATGAAAACTACTGAAGTGTATTTTTTACATTTACCTATCTCCAAGAGTGAAATTCTGCTCATGGATTCAGAGGTGGTGATCAGAGAAATATGTGGGTTTCTGTGTAGTTATTCTGGATTTTTAGCACCACAGAAAACTACAGAAACAGAAGTGGGCACTGAATTACTCAGAATTAATAAAATAGTTTTTGGTAGTAACCAAAAACATTAAGGCAGTAATAGCATTTGAATCTCTGTTCGTGTGTTTTTTTATTCTATAGTCTTTCCTTTGATGGAGATGGTTATATACAGTTCTCTGCAGAGCTCACCAGAGCTTTTTCAGTTGCTGAAATGAAAGAATATAAAATATTCTCTGTTATCTGAGAAGCTGGGAGTTCAGGACCTGAATTAGGATCCCTGGGCCACCTCACCTTGTCCCATCTTTCAGCTGGCGAGCATGGCCACATACCTATCATTTTAAATGGTTGAATGTTCTTTAATCAAATGCTCTGCTAATTCCTTTACCTGGCACTTCCCTGACTCTAAGAATATCTTTTCATAGGTAAAGCAGCTGGGGACATTTTTCAAGATGACTCCGTGTTGTCTAATCCAGTTGCAGGACTGGTGATTGGGGTTCTGGTGACCGTTATGGTCCAGAGCTCCAGCACTTCTTCATCTATTGTGGTCAGCATGGTGTCCTCCACGTGTAAGTCTAGTTACGGTATCTTACTAGAAATTACCCATAAATCTCAGTGCAGGGTGCACCCCTATCTTTCTTGAAACTGTAGAAACTTTGGGTATAAGAGTCAGGACTGCACGAAAGATTTTCACAGCTGTTGCTCTGATATTAAATTAGAAAAAAAAAAAAAAGCCCTGCAGAAAAAGGTGTCCATAACTGTAATGAAAAGCATTGGATCCTTTGGCATTGAATGCATTAGCTTTTGAAGTATCTGAATATGTTCCTCATATTCAGATACTGAATACCAGCTACTGAACGTCATTTGTTTTTGTGGCATCATTTCAAAATCCTGCAGTAAGTAGGATAATGCCTGGGAAAGAAGAGACTTTCTCTTAATCTGGCCCCTTACCATGCAGTGAAAGGAGACAACCATGTGCTGCAGATTCAGTGAGGGTCACCAGGCTGGTGCTACATTCCCAAGGGGCTTGATTAAAGCAAACATATCTGGATCGGAGTGCCTAATCCCACTGGTGTCAAGGGAAATCATGGTCCCTATGACATTAATAGATGTTAATTTTCACTGGATCAAATAGTTTGCTGATGCTCTGATTCTTTCATTCAGTGTTTCATTTTCTGCTTTCTAGTGCTGACAGTTCGATCGGCTATTCCTATCATAATGGGGGCGAATATTGGCACTTCGGTAACAAACACAATTGTGGCACTCATGCAAGCTGGGGACAGGAATGAATTTAGAAGGTACTGTACTTAAAGTTTAGCTCTGAAAAGTTTATTTTCTTCCTCCTTAACAGTTTTTCTTCTATATTTCCTGTCACTATTACAGCCATTCAGCCATTCTGTTGTCCAAAATTTGAATGTCTGGTTAGAAAAGTTGCAAGCAAACTTCTAAAGCAGCTTTAATGACCTATTAATACAGCAAATTTAAGTCATTTAGCATTTTACCACTTACCTCAATGAAGGTAAAAAACAGGTCCTATTTTGCTTTGCCATCAGAAAAAATGACGGCATTTCTGTAATATTCTGCTTTATAAACTGTCAGCTTTGAAAGGATAGCAAGTTCTAAGCTGTCATCATTCCTCACATATGTGTCATTATAGTCAAAGTGTAATACTGTATAAATATATGGCTTCATATAATTGAAGAAAAGCATACTGGGTTCCTTTAAAAGGTTTGTGTTTTTGTAAGTCTGCCTTTTTTAATACGATCTCACAGAAAGGCAAATTTTCAAACTGCTCCCACTGTTCCACCTACCTTTCATTATTGCTTTGTTATGGGAGGGTTGTRCAGAAAGTTAATATTACACTAATTTTGACCTGTTGTCTACTGTCCTTAAGAGAGACCCTGAAATTTCAAGGTTTTTGAAGTGCATAGTAAGCAAGATCTGATAAGCGTAGGGAAATTAATATTTCCACTATCAAATATATACAGTGACAACTTTTAGATTGTCACTTGACATTAGTACTGAGAGAGCTTATAGCCTACTGGAGTTAGGCAGTAAACTTGGGAGCGATATGAAACTTTGGTACCTTGTTATTCATGACACAACCAGACATATGAAATACACCTAGCCAAAAGCATATTTCTCTGAGTTTTACTGTCCTGAATCTTTCATTTTGCTAGCCTTTGACACTTAAATTGCAGTGTCAAAGTAGCCTATTAGTATCCGGGCAGCAAAAAAAGGGAAAAAAAAGCTGGCTACCATTAATGATTAAAATATTTTCTCTGTGGTAGCATTGTCAATTCTGCTGGCCTGCTCTGAACGTTCCCCCTCAAGCAATTTGTCATGGGGAGCCAAAGTTACAGGATTAGCATTTCAAGGAATGTTTCCTCTTCCTTCACAGCACTTGATTTCAGGTGTTACATTGTAAAACAAATACAGGCAGATTGCACAGAACTAAGAGGACCCTAAGAAGCTGTTAAGAACAGGGGAAAGATTGCCCCTGAGGAAACAGCTGTGCCTGTTCAGGCTATGGAAAGGAAGCTGGGAGGGACATGTACAGTAACGGTTTGCAGGAACACGTGAGAGGGCTACAAAGAGCATCTTCCTGCATRAGCCAGGGAGAACAGCTCCTGGGGCAACTCCCAGTTAAGCATTAAATATGCAACAAGAAGGGGTGAGAGGCAAAACGAATGGAGGCTGTACAATGACTTCTTTCTTCAGTCAGGTAGTCTTGGCAGTCTTCTGTTACTTTGTTTTGTCTTTTCTAGCTTGTCTTGTTTCAGTCCCTTGACTTGGGCCCCTTGTGCAAAAAAATTAGTGCTCTATAACAAAGCAGCTCTCTTCTTCTGTGACCCTAGAAATTAAATAATTCCCACCTTGAAATGGGCTTCTTTCTCACCCCTGTGGTTTCATCCTAACTGATGTTGTGCATATGTTGCTTAATTAAAAGCAGCTCTGTTTTTTTATTTCTTCTTGCAGGGCCTTTGCTGGAGCTACAATCCATGATTTCTTTAACTGGCTTGCTGTGTTTGCATTGCTGCCCATTGAAGTTGTTTCAGGTTATCTTTACCATCTCACCAATGTTATAGTTGAGTCTTTTCATCTTGAAAGTGGTGATGATGCCCCTGAGCTACTAAAAGTTATCACAGACCCTTTTACAAAGCTCATCATTGAGGTAGGCTTTCTCTCACTTCATTTGAAGCTGCTTATTTGGTTGTTACGACTGGTCAAACTTCTCTGGGTCCTTGGGGTTAAAGCTCATTAGCAGATAGAATCTTTCTTTTATTCACATTTCATAAAGCCACAGCTCAATATTTCCTGTTTCTGTTTCCCCCAAATTTCACCTTAATGATGATAAGCCTAACTAGGAGGACTGGGGAGGCAGACTGAGGGCAAACACATGGGATGGCAACCTGTTGCCTAGACACTGGCAGATATTTGAGACACCCTAACACATCAAGAAGATCTGCACAGGCCTTGAAGAGGTGACACAGAAATTTTTGGAAACACACCAGTCTGGAGGGGCAGCTGGAGACCAGAGGAGCTCACAGCTCCTAAAATGACAGTAAAAACTTATAGTTAGACAGATGTGTCAGTGTAGTTTATTCAATAGGATGGGTAAGATGAGGGGGTAGGTGATCTGAGGAGACTGAGGCAGGGTATGAGTGTTCGTGTGTGCAGAGCTGTACCTTTCTCCGTGAGTAAATCCCCTCCCTGTTGGGTAGCAGGTCCAGCATCAGAGATGGTCATGCAGACCTGGCATGGTTGAGCAGGCATCTTGCTTCCAAAGGGAGTTATTTGAGTAGAGGTGAACAGAAATATGTGATGCAAGTTAGAATAATGATTCTTTTTTTCCCCCTCCTTTAGCTTGATAAATCAGTAATAAATGCAATTGCTACAAATGATGAAGCCGCAAAAAACAAAAGCCTGGTAAAGATTTGGTGCGTAACTGAAACCAATACGGTGAGTATTATGTTAAATTAGTTGTTAGGCTCCTCAGGAAATATATTACTGATCTGTAGTTGACAGTCCTTATTATAGGATTGTGAAATTAGATTTTTAAATGAGCATTTCTTTTGCAGCAGAAAAAGAATGAAAACAATTTAATATAGTTTTTGCTCCACTTAAACGAAGCATGTCATGCCAATGGTGAGCATGACCTGGTTGCTTTTATTACCGTGCAGCCCCTTGCTTATCAGAACTGGCAGTTTGGAACAAAGTYTTTCACTCCTTTCAAATCCAAATGCCTTTAAACCCTGATACTCCTACTGACTCCCTGAAAGTGGAAAAATTCTGCAATATGGTCACAATAAAACCTTTTTTCACCCACTATTTATCTATCTGATCTAACCAGCTTTAGGTTTATGTGTGTTAGGGTGATCTGCTGGCGCTTGGTTATTTCATCTTTCTTGGAAAACTGCCCTCAGGCAAAGCTTCTGTGGTGCTAAATCCTGTTGCTCTTCACCCAAGCAACACCGTAGCTTGAAGGCATCTGTCGCTCAGATTGACATTAATGAATATTTTGGTAGACTATGGAGCTAAGTGTTTGGTTTGTGTTCTTCTGCTAACTAACAATTAGAGCATTAAATAGCCCTTGGATYGCTAACGAGACTGTTCCACTTGTTATTATGCATATAAAAGTAATTCCTAAAGTCCCAAGACAGAAGATACTTAGGGGCATGCAGCTGAGAGATTAAAATTAAGTGCTTGGGTTTTTAGAGGAGCCCAACTCCTATTGAATGACGATCTGGATGGCCAGTGAAACACTAGCTTGGGAGAGTGCCAGGAGTGGAGCTGCACTAATATGGAGCTCTGCTCAGGTTACCCGGCTGAGGAGCTGAGTATTTCCTCTCGGGTGAAGCAGCGTGCTTACGCAGATGTACTGCTTGCAGTTACCCAGCTAGCACTTTGGCTACCTCTGTGCTGCACTGCCTGGGCAGGCGTAGCCTAACTCTCAGTGAGGTCTGAGCCTCGCTCCTTCTATAGTCTCCCTGCTCTTAGAAGATAAGCAACTGCACAGAAAGTGTAGGTGCAATACAGTTTTTCTGTATGTGTTTGTACTGTGGCTATGTAACTGCTGCCCATGCACATAGACAAATTACAAGAACACATGAAACTCCTACAATTTTGAATTGAACTTGGTGGGGTGATTGAACAGACTTATGACAGGGAGAAATTTGTGCCCCCCCCCTTTTTTTATTAGTATAGGAATAAACATTTTGACTTGCTTTGAAACTAAAGTATCTGGAAGAATTTCAAGACAGCAAGAAGCAATTTTGTGTTTTATTTGTAAAGGCTGAGGTGCTCGGGTAGGCCAGTGACTATGCTCCTCACTGAAGATGTGGGGGACACTGGTTCTGCACCTGGATTTGTCCGTTTTGGATCATTCTGCATCAGCTAGAGGAGGAAAGTGCATGTGGCTCTCCGCAGGCAGTGCCCAGAGACAGAATACGATTTCTTTTATCCCATTTCTGGAAAAGAGAATAAATGAAATTCATCTTAAAACTCCTTAAAACTCCTGTTCAGCAGTGTGGTCCRCAGTACATTTGGCTGGTAACCGTTGTTGTATGGGAGTGCAGTTCAGTCAGCAAACTGTTCCCTGGTTTCTTAATCCGTGTAAGGACTTATGGACCCAGTGTCATAACATCATGTGTCTGGGCTGTGAGCTAGGGCTCTTATTAGCAAGAGCATTTTGTGGTATGAATGGGAACTCAGGTTTGCCTCAGTTCTACTAATGCTAATCATAATAATTGTAATTGGCTTTTAAATATCATTTAAGCTTTAGAAAGGAAAGCAGTAGCACCACCTTCATTTCTACAGGTAGGAAAATTGAGGCAAGAAAGGCATTGTAACCAGCTTGTAAGAGAGGTTGGACTAGTATTGTAGCCTTTGGAATCCCTGTCCTGTGCAGGCCTCACTAGACCATTAACTGCAGAGAAGAACACAGTGAAGAGGTAGAAGTCTCTTCAACCCCGGAAAGCAGTGGCTGGAACGGGAATGCCGCTTGTCCTCCAGCTGCAACCCAACATGAATCTCTTTCCATGAATCTTGACATCAGTAATGGAGGTTCTTAGCTACTGATGACTTGGTGCTATGGTTGTTATGAGGTAGCAGATTTAGGGGGTATTTTGATCTTTAAATGTTATGTGGACTTGAATAACAGAACTACCATTTTTTTAAGAACACAAAAAAATTTGCCTTGTCATTAAAGTGTTGCCATCAAGTTACACTCCTGCTTACAAATCTGTCTTCAGTTAATGAATGCTTGATTGCAGGAAAAACCTAGGAGAACTTTGCATGAGCTTTTAGTGAGGGGATGTAGCTGACTGAACTATCTGCTTTGTCTGGCAATCTTTAGACCTTGCAGAATGTCACAATTCCACCTTCAGAAAACTGCACATCTCCTGAACTTTGCTGGGCTGAAGGAAACTTGACGTGGACCATCAAAAATGTATCTGAAACGGACTATATTAGTAAATGTAAGTAGTAGAACTACTTCTCCTTTGGTAGTGTCTTTACTGAGTTATGTAATTTTTTTAATGGTATTAACAGACCATTTCACGGGTATACGCTTGTATATTTATATGTGGGACAACTGTGGGTGCAGTCAGAGCAGCCTGTGCTCTGTTATAGTTATACAGCTGGAGTTACTGGGACCATCACTGTATCTAGCTGCACATGGATCTCTTTCCATGCTCCCTGGTGTCAGTAAATGAGGTTTTCAGTATCATGTCGCTCTTGCTGTTCAGGTGACTTGGTGCTATGGTTATTTTGCTGTAGTGGTTTCTTGGATATCTCTATCCCCATGTGTGCTGTTGAGGACTTTCAGCAGCCATTTGCAGGTGCGCAGCTGTCTCTGGGGAAGAGCTGATCCACCAACCCAGCTGGGAGTGCACCAAGATTTCCTCGCATCTTTGTATTCCCCTGCCTTGCACAAAGCTGTGCGAGGTCACCCAGCTTCTGCCTGTCCTACGCATGTGACCACTGTGTATTTTATAAGCATATTTTATAATTTTATATTTATACAAGAGCCCCTGTTGCCCCTCTCAGACATAGCTTTTATGCAGCCAGGGAGGCAGCATTTTCACTCCTTTCGTCATCTCCTCGAGCCATGTGTGCTTTGGACCCATTTTCTTAGGGGAGTGCGTGAAAACCACAGATGGGCTTGGGGTCAGAAGCAGGACTGTGGCTAAGGCTGATTCCTTTTCCTTTTCTTTTTTAGGCCGGCATCTCTTTGCAGAAGCAAACCTGCCTGATCTTGCCATTGGTCTCATCCTTCTGGCTTTGTCCCTGCTTGTTCTGTGCTCCTGTTTGGTGATGATCGTTAAGCTATTAAACTCTGTGCTTAAAGGACAGGTGGCGAGCGTTATCAAGAAGACAATCAACACTGGTAATTATCTGCTTTCCCTGAAGATTGTGTTCAGGAATGACAAGGACACTGAGCACATTTATTGGTATCATGTGTGCTGGCAGATATTATAGCATAGTTTGAGGAAAGCAGTATTAAATCAAAATATACCCCTCCTCTCCAAACATTTCTTCTCCTTAGCATGTTATTTCCTTTCTTTTTAAAATCTATTAGTTAACAGCTTGCTTCTGAACGGGAGCAGATTAACAGCAACAGAGACCAAAGTCCAGGCTCTGTTTCTTTATGTATAATCATTAGCTGTTAGAAATGTAATGTTCACGTCCTCAAAAGATAGTGCTGAAGTGCTGAGACTGTGATTGCCTGCTCTGGCACAAGGCCTAGATGTTTCCTCTAGAGTAAGCTGAAAAAAAAAGTTCTTAGTGATTAATGGTCTAATTTCCTTTACTTGCTCTATTTCATTCTTTAACACTCTTCAGTAAGATAGGGCAGCCAAAAGAGCCCTTTTTTGACTGAATAGTGGTACTTCCTATGTGTGTCTATGTTATTCAGGTGATTTTCCACACTGGAATCATTTTGTGCAAACACTTTTTTTCACTCAGCTGCCTCTTCTTCATTCTCCTTGAATGAAGGGAGAGGTTAGAACCTGCAGCAGGGAAAAGCAGTCCTGGCATATTCTGAGTGTGGTAAAAGAGAGGGCTTACAGAAATGGGGAAGGCAGCAAAGTGGTCCCCATTCTGTCTTCTCTTGTTCTGGGCAAAGATCACTGACTGAATCAGAAAAGAGGGGTAGAAAGTAATCAGTTGCCAGCTACTATTTATTTGTGATCTAATCAGTGTTCCTCTTTGTCTTCCCAGCTGATTAAGTCCTGACATCTTAGCTCACTCATAAATCTGCAGACCATCAAGTTTCTCTAAGCAGTTTGCTTAGTCTTTTTTTGCAAGAGTAACAAGTGAATTTTTAGGAGGTGATCGACCTGAAACTAGTTAGGACAAATAAGCTGATTTTTGCAGGATGGGTCTTCAGTGTTTTCTGAAGATCAGATTTATGTAGCGAATGCATGGTTGCCGAAACTAAGACACTCCAGACACTTAGAAGCCATTGTGTTGAGCTCCATGGAAACATTTCCATTTTTTAATTGTATTAGAACATAAATGCTACACTGGGTGAGGACAAAGGTGTGCCAAGCCAAAGTCATGTCAAAGTGTGTCCAGTGGYGGAAGTCTGGGGAGAGACTACAAAGAACAGGGTATGTTTAGAGCAGTAGAACCAACTGTGAACCAAAATCTTGGTGTATGAGAAAATATACAAACAATATATTTACATTTTAAATGCTTAATAGTGTTTTCATTGCTATGTTATATCTTCTAAATATCTTCTAAAGATAATGTCCTCCCTCTGTTTTTTTAGATTTCCCATTTCCATTTACTTGGCTAGCTGGATACCTGGCTATGCTTGCAGGGGCTGGTATGACCTTCATTGTCCAAAGTAGTTCTGTTTTCACATCTGCTATTACACCTCTTGTTGGTAAGTTGTCTGTCAATATTGTATTCTTTATCCTTGTGTTTTATCTTCTTTATCATTCCAGAACCACTCAAACTTTTTTATTTTCTCCTAGGCATTGGTGTTATAAGCATCGAGCGTTCTTATCCCCTTACCTTAGGAGCTAACATTGGTACAACCACAACAGCTATACTTGCAGCTTTAGCAAGTCCAGGAAGTACATTAAAATATTCATTACAGGTCAGTATAAACCAATGCTTCCTTGACTTCATTTAGAAATTGTGACCTTTCTGAATGAAAACCTGATAAAATTAGCTCTAGTGCAAATATCCCATATCGGAACATGGATATTGTGCTTGATTTTGTGTGTACTGTTAATGACAACTCACTGATTCTAACAACTAGAGCAAAAAGGTTGTATTAAACCTTCCCAGAATGTTGATATATAGCAAAATCTTACTTTCATAAATTTGGCTTGAATTGAATGAATTCATTCAGAAATTGGTCAAGGTTGGCCACTTGACCCCTGAGCATGGGGTCTTTGCAATGCAGAATTTAGTGCCCACATCTCTGACAACTCTCTTAGTAAATCCTCTGTTTGGGTTGCTAATTTCTGTAAGTTCCCTTCTCAGTATCCTAATGCTGTTTGTGCTGTGTACAGGGACTCTGGTCATTTAGGTGAAGATTGTAAACCTACAAGATGGCAAGATGTTTCAGTGAGAATGGGAACATCTAATTTCTCACTGTAATTCTAATCTGAGTAGGTTTCTTTGAATTCCTTGTTGGCTCAGAAAAGTAGGCAGCTTGGCCTTGGGCACCCATTTATCTTCTCTAAAGAACATTCCAGGTAGAAGGCAATGTTTGAATGAACCCTCTACATCAAAGAGTGAAGATAATTTAGTGTTCTTTATGAATAGAGTGCATACTTTTTTTACTAGCCTCAATGAAAGCTATTGACATACATGGAAAAGCAGAAAGAAAATTATAGTAGTGATTTTATTGTCCTCAGGCAAGATAAAACAGATGTAATCATGAGAAAGTATTATCTTGATCAAGCTCAGATTTTGTGATAAGTAGCTATTTTTATAATGTACTTTAAAAATCAAAACTGTATACTTTCATGTTTGCTTTAGTTTGATAACAATTATGGAAGGAAAATAAGATAATTGGAGCAGGGAACTTACTGTTTTGTTCACACATGCTTATTTTTCCTGAGTGACTTCTGAAAGCTTGAGGAAGTAGGTGTCTCTTCACACTTATTTTTTTATAAAGAATTTTGAAGTATATTAATCAGGTGTTTATTAAAAGTCACAGAAAAACTCACATCCCAAGAATATCCTCAGTGCCATATAAACTTTTAGCTCATTTTTGGAAAATCCAGGTTTGTATCGTTAGCAATTTCTCAATGGCCTGAACACAATATCTCATTTACACTTCCCATCTTTTGGTGGAAAACTTATTGATGCAGAACTCAGTAACAAACAGTTCTCATGCCTTACTAACAACAGGCATGTTTCCTCATAGTTGTTTGGTTTGTCAGCTTTCTTTCTGATGAACTCCTTCTCTTGCAGTTGAAAGATGCATTTTAAAACTTCTGCAGTCCCAGGAGATATGTTGTCCTCTCTAGGCTTGCCTTCTTTCCAAATGCTGTGTCCTGTTTGCAGGCAGTGGATCTGTACTATGGAGGATGTATTGCTGAGTCTTTGATCCATACTAGGAAAGGCCTTGCAGTGAAATAGCATTGAAGATGGGAACAAACAAAGAGAGGAGCAAGGGAAGGAAAACTATGGAGCCTTAGTACCGCTGGAAGTTATTATTATGTGGGTAGGAGTTTTTAAAGGCATTTCAGCTATTGAGCTTCTCTAATGTTTTTGTTTCCAGATTGCCCTGTGCCACTTTTTCTTCAATGTCTCTGGGATTATTCTGTTTTACCCGCTGCCTTTTACACGGCTGCCAATCCGCATGAGCAAGAGCTTGGGAAACATAACAGCCAAGTACAGATGGTTTGCTATATTTTATCTTCTCATCTGCTTCTTTCTTTTGCCTTTGTTTGTATTTGGTCTGTCCCTGGCAGGCTGGCCAGTCCTTTTGGGTGTTTGCCTTCCCCTGCTTGCTCTCTGTATTGCTGTGGTTGTAATTAACGTTATGCAGWCGAGGAAGCCACACTCACTGCCTGAGAAGCTCCAAAACTGGGATTTCCTACCGGTCTGGATGCACTCCCTCGAGCCCTGGGACAATATGATTATGTCTACGCTCTCCTTTTGTGGGAAACACTGTTGTGGCTTCTGCAAGTGCTGCAAAGTCAACACAGAACAGGAGGGTGCCAAAGATAAGCAGCTAAAAACTATGGAGGTTTATGAAAACACCATTGCAATGGCTGATGAAGAAAGAGGTGTAAGAAGGGCACCACCTACGGCTTGTGTTGACAAAACAGGCACAAATAACACAGCCTTATAGTAGTGGATCAACTCATAATAGCAGGGATACAGCATAGGACAATAAGGCTCTTGAAAACCAGCTTGGACAATGCACTGAGGACAGAGTGAACATTTTGTTAGGTTTCAGCAGCCAGTGGTATATCACTCGTCAAGGAATGGAGTCAAACAAGCTTGACAGAGTCCCCAGAAAATCAGGTGAAAAGCTAGGGACAGATTTGCTTATAGAGGATCCATTGTGTGGTACATTCATCCAATGCTATCAGTAGCAAACTAAAGAAACCCTATGTAGTCCCATGAACAGAGGGATGAAAGGAGTGGTGAGCAATTCAAACTTAAATAAAACAAAAAACCAAAAAACCAAAATATGCTTATTGAATAGCTTCCCTGACCTGTTTGATTATTCAGCAAAAGTCACTTTATGTTACCCATAAGGCTCTGGAAAAGAAAAAAAAAACAAACAAAAAGAATCCAAATATTTTCATTTGCCTATTTGCAGTGATCAAAAAGGAAAATAGTAGTCCTAGTTTGGACAGTATCTATTCTTTATGTGTGAATGAAAAAGAAATGCTGGGACATCCTTCAGAAGCTCTGGGAGTCCTGCTATGGCATGAAGGTATGCATAAGTCCATTTTGAGCCCTCTCTGTCTCGTTTAACCCTGGGGATGGGAGTAGTCATCTTTTGTCTCAAGCTGAAGGCCAAAATGTAATTGCTGATCCCTTTGCCTGCTGAAGGTTACACACTGGGTTTGCAGACACCAGGTGACCGCTGAAGGGCTTGGTGGACTTGGGACACTGTTCTGTGGCCGTTCCTTTCTCTAGATAGTCCTCCCCAATCTGTTCCCCGTGTAACCCCAAAGGACCCGTCATGGCACAGGTGGAGGAACAGTGAAGGAATGGGGTCCAGCGGCTGGAGTGAAGGAGGAGAAAGCCACCCAAACCAGGGCTGAAGCTGAGAGATGTGTGTGCAGCTGTGGCTCCATTTCGCTGAGCCACAAAATGGCCTTTGAGAGTAGTGGTGGAGACTGGCTTTGGAGCTGCAAAAGAGGGAACCTGGAGAGCAGCATTGTGGCAAGCATGGGGCCTACGTGGTAACATTTACTGGAGAGAAAGGAGTGTTCGCTCTGCACCTTCATTGTATGCTCTGAACCACCCTCCTTGGGGATAATGTGAATTTTACTAGCAATTTTGTGTAGCAATCCAAATCCCAAATGAAAATCCATAGGTAGTGTAATCATATACAACTTGCTGGGAAGTCACCTGCACTTAAATCTTACTGTTACCAATGTTTTAGTAAGTGCTTGTGAGGCTGCTCTGAATCACAGAAAGACAAAATGTGTCATTTCAGCATCAGAAAAAGAGCATTTCAAAGCAGCATTAATACTTCTGCTGGCCTTCAATAGCTTAGACATGAGTAAGTATGGGATAATATCTGGGGTCCAACCACTTCAGAAAAAAAATCAGGTGATTGGACATAAGTCAAGTTTCATTTAGAGACAGTTTACATGGCTGAGTTGTAGACGAAATTCAAAATGGAAATGCTGACAAGACCCTTAGTTTAGTATAGCCACTCAGTGCTGCTAGAATACAGTTACTTCTGAATAGTCGTTTGTTTTCTGCAAAGCTCTAGAATTCAGTAGGCAGAATTCAGCTGTCAGGTAAATATGTACATTTTAGAAGTGAAAATCAGTTCATTTACTTTTTTAAACTGACATTTAAACTGGCAAACTAAGTTGCCTAAAATCTGTTTGTAAATTGTATTCATACTGAGATTCTGACTTTTTCTATAGTTGCGAGCCAGTGACAAAATGCTTTATAACCAGAGTGAATTTCCATAAGCACTTAGTTTTGGTGTAGTTCTGCTCTCCTTGGGTTTAGTAGCAGAGAGCAGAGTTATGCCAAACTGTTCTTTTTAAAATTATTTCCTTTTCCTTCATATAGTTCAAACAGAATTTTGTCAGTATCTGATTTTTTAAGTGGAATTTTATTATCTTCAATAGTTGTTCTTAGTTTTATTCTTACAATTCTGGATGCTTTCACAATCTGTTTCTTTAAATGCCAGCTTGCATTTCCTATGCTCTGTTTCTTCAGGCATGAAAAAAATATCCAGAATTCTTTCAAAGTTATCTCATACTTCCATTAACCATCCATTGAAATAGGGAACATTTTAATCTACTTTTAATCATTTCTTAAACAACTTGTATATTATTTTGTATCTTGAAGTAAAGCCATAAAGCACAGTGATAACAACTTTCATCAAACCATCAGAGAAAAAGCAGGTCTTAAAAAGAATCAGGGCCATAATTATATTCAGACATATCAGTACTTTGTGATTCCTCATTGTAGCGTTTCCCTATGCTATATTCAGTTCTCACTCTCCTCTCTGACTGCTTACGAGCTTCAGGCCATATTGTGCTATTGTTTTAGGCAGATTCCAACACAGGCTTTTGTTTAACACTTGACAGCACAACAGGCCCTGGTGTATTTTCCCCCATACTCTTAAATATATTTACGCTTTATTTATAATTATTTGAGTGTACAGATTTTTTCATAAGTTATACAGAAAAAGGCTCATGTGATTGTGTTATATATTACATATTTGAAAACTGTGCAATGTTTATCTATAAAAATGTAAAAAGGAAGTACTGTATATTTTGTAACATAACTTTTAAAATTGTTTGTAACTGTGTATACTGCATATTAAGAGGGTATTGGCTCCATGGATAGGTTACATGAAGATTTGCTAGTAATGCAGGAACAGATTTCTTAAAAATAAAGATGAAAAACACTTACATATTTTCATAATATGGCTTAATGCACAAGGACATTGAACTCTACTTTTCTAACAAGATTTGAATTTTCTGTAATGAGGAATTTTGGAAATACAAGGTTTCTAAAAATGCTTTTTTAAACTCTTAAACAGTATATCTTTTAACTGTTTTGAGGACAGTATATGGCTTTATACTTTGTCATGAACACTCATCTTGCCCATCCTCGTGCATTGAATGTAAAAATAAAGAGAAGTTTTAAAAAATTAACATTTTTCACAATATCTGTTTATTTATGTAACATGGAAGCTTATAGAAAAATAAGTGTGCAAACAACTTATATTCTGAAATGATACAGTGTAAAGAAAATAAGGATAGCATTAACCACTAAAGAAAACCATCTGAAACCTGTATGTCCAACAGAGATTTTTGTAGGAAGGAAAAAAAAAGAAATTGCTGTTAGGGCTCAGTGCAATTGTATGGGTCAGCACATTTTCCAGCAGGGTTCTGCAGCCTGTCCTCAGGGAAGGTAAGCACAGCAGAGCAAAGCAAAGGTTGCTGTACCAGCTGCATGCATGCTATTACAGCAAATGGTATGTATCACCGTGCCAGGCTCGGATTCTCCTTTCTCTGGGAAAGATGGCAAACAAAGGTCAGAATGTTTCCAAAGTGCTTCTTATATCTCATGACGTAAGTCACATCTGGTTTATAACTGGGCAAAAATAGCCATTTTGCTCTTGTTTGGTTGAATGTGATCTATGGGGCTCAAAATAAAAGAGACTGAGAGAAATAAAAAGTGGAAAAGTAGTGCTTAAATGCCTTTAAGATTATTAAAAGCTGTTGTTGGACTACCTAACCCTAAGATGAATGGTAGCTGAGGAACCTAAGCCCTGATGCAACTGTCATTCCAAACTACACCTTATTTTAGTGAGATGAAGATAACAGAAATATTTCTTATAACACAAATATTTATGCAATATAGTATAAACTGTCTTCTTTCCCAAAAATGTAAGCAGAAAGCACCTTAGTCCCGTGATTGAAAACTTACAGCTCCTTACACTCATGAGGAAATATGTCAATTCTGTGTGCCATCACCCTCCATGACTCACTGTCCCTCATGAATCAAAGCACATCCAGGAAAACATGTACAGATTGTGCCACGTATCCCACAATTTCCAAACCCTTCGAAGGGCTACCTAAGGCAAAGTTCGGCAATGCCTATATGCATTTAGCAACAGGTATGTGTGAAGTGCTGTACTGATCAGAAGCCTTTAAAACTTTCAAAAAAAATGCTTCAGCTGATTGCCTAATTGCTCCTTTTTTTTTTTTTTTTCTTTTTTCCTTCTTCAGCTAAGCTTGTGGCTTAACCATGCTGTTCACAGCTCCTTTTGGAGCTTCTGTTTATTTTTGTCCTCCCCTGAAGTTTCATGTTCTCTTCCCTCAGTTCCAAACTCCTTTGATAATACTGCATTTAAGCTATATTAGTCCTACCACTATCAAGAATTCTTATTAATCAGAAATGCTGGTTAAATATTTCATCGTTTCTTACTTCAGCTACATGTGGTGGGGGGCACCCAGTCAGGTCCCCAAGACGGCCACCGGCCACGCTGTTGAGAAGGGCTATCCTCTGATTTACAGGTCAAATCTCCTCCACTATCTCCACAGCAAATTACCACGATACGCTTGTTTCATGTTGTGACTCCAGAGTCCAAAGCAGGTGGTTCAGATGTTGAACCTAGGCACTAGTGGCTGGGGGAAATGCTCATCATACTTCCCTGAAAAATGCAATCATGAATAGAGATGACAAGACAAAAGTGCCATATTGGACCAAACTATTTTTATGCTTTCGCACTCACTGCAGCTGAGATAGATAGACACCATCGCTAGATGGCTGAAGACAGCATGTGTTAGTGGTTCCACCAGAAGGAGCTGTGAAAGCCCTAAGGAGTCGCCCAGGGCCACAGCCTTTTCCACCTGCCCCAGCAAGGCTGTGAGACCCACCAAGTGCACGGTGAGAAGCTGCAGCCCTTGCTGGCAGCGGGGTGCCTCTGTGGCGCTCTGAAGCCTGCCAGAGGACCATGTGGTGGGTTGGAGACCACTCCTTGAAGAAAAGCAGCTTGTTCAAACACAGTCCATCAGGAAAAGAAGTGAGAATGGCAGAAGGAAAAATACACTGAAAAGGACATTACAGTCCCCCTCTTCCCCGGTCCCTTCCATTAGCTCCATGTTATTCATGGTGATGTAAATAAACATGTAGAGTCAATGACACTAAATAAACGAACTTCTTTCCTTCTCTGGCCTTTTAAGAAGCCTCTCCTCTTCCTCAGGCAGCGTTCTTGTCTTTTCCAAATGGGAGTACTATAGCTTACCATACCTACACCTAAATATGACAACAACAAAAAGAATTCTGGCTTCATATCCCCCATGTATAGGTCTTTTCTTAGTCATCCATACCACATCTGTTGCAAGTTCAATGCTTTGGGTCTGTTTTCAAGCTGATGATTAATATATGCTGTTCTAGGGATCTAGCTCTGCAGAGCTCTTTTGGTAAAGTAAATCAGAGATCCTAAGACAAACATTGTCAAGAAAAAGGATCCAATTGTGGAACAACTTTTTGGACAACCATTATAGGCAACATCCTGCAAATATACTATGAAATTATCTGTGGGTGCAGGCTGGTATGCTACCACTGGTAATAGCTTAACCAGTGCACAACAGCAAAGAATCTGATCCTATCAGTTAAAAATAAATAGTGAACGGTACTGAGCAAAAATCCACTACTTCAAAAGCTGCACAACAAAAATAATATACACTATAAAAGTAGCATAGAATGCCAGGCCACACTTCAGCTATACAGTTTCCATAGGCTGTGCTTCCAYGCAAGTGCTTTATCTGTGTTCAGACAGTTTTTCTCTAGCTAGTGGCTATTCCTGGTATTGCCACATGCCGAAGGCATGGTCCTCTATGTGTCAACCTAGTTATAATATTTTTACGGTGAATATTCTGTAGGTCTTATTCCTTTTAATACATTTTACTACAAAGGAAAAGTATCATTCATTTGAGGGCTGTTTACTTTATATATTGCACAGTAATTATACTGATTTTATTGAGCTGCCCCTAAACAGATTTCCCATAACAAATGACATCTAAGTATTTCAACAAGACAGAGAAACAGAACAAAGGCTAATATTAAAATGTCACAAACGTTCCATCTTACTCAGCACCTGATGAAATTTCCTAATTGCCATTTACACTTTTTGGGCGTATCAATGTTTTTACACTGCTCAATGTCTAAGTAAACATTACTGTGGCATAAACAGTCAAGGTAATTACAGGAGAAGATGTTTTGCAACTAACAACATAGTTGCCTGGCTTTTTTACACAACGCAAAAAGCATAAATTACAGGACATGCAAACAATTTATGCACCAAATGCTGTCCTTGGTTAGGCAACATGCAACCATAATTGACATTAGGAAAATTTGTGCATGTGTAAACTAGGGTAGCATTAGGCCCTGTTTTAACTGACTAATGCTATGGCCTCAGGCACTGGATCTTAAATGACTACCAGTAGCCTTGGTGTTGATATATAATACAAAAATATGGTATCAAGTCTTGCTTGTTGCTTCCAGCTGTTATATTGCCTGAAAAGATATTTTTAAATGTACCTATTAATATCATGAGTGATTTCTTTCCTTATCTTCCTCAAAGATGGCTGTTATCCTGAGTCAGTGCTAGAGCAGGATCTCAAACACTTGCCAGCAGAGCATGAAGCATACAATGACTCCTAACAGCTAAGCATAGAGCATCCTTCAGGTCTTGCTGGAGGACAGGTTTGGAGCAAGGAGTATTTCCGATGAAAACAGCAGCAACTGAATGCCAACCACAAAAGGCCACAGACAGAAATGAAATCTCTCGAACACCAGCTGGCGCTAAGTCCAGACCTGCCACATCTCACTCACTGAGTGCGAATCTCATGGGGTGGTTCTCACCACATGCYCTCCTGCTGGCCCCATGCTGAAGTGTGGGGGGCCATCTCCAGTTCTTCTCCAGCTGAGTTATTTAAGGTGTCAGACACAGCTGGGTGGCTCAGCCTATGACCCACCAGTGTGGGGCTTGGCAGCCAAAGGAACCATTCAGGGAGACATGGGCTCAGCTGTCTCCAAACTTCACAACCTGGCAAGACAACCTGGACCCTAGCTTGGGCCTCAGTTGCGGGGTTTTGTACTAGCAGTTGGAAGAAACTCAAGAGGTCTAAGTGTCCTGTGGAGGCCTGCTTAGCCTGGTTGCCTCCTTCTGCCATGCTGGGCATGTTCTCACTGTCCTTGGAGCTGACACCTTCCTCATAGAAAGGGGAAAAAGGAAAGGAGCAGCAAAAAAAATCAAGTCATTCATTGTAGCTCAGGTGGGCTCCCATCTTTGCTTTCAGTCCTGTCTGCTTGGGACAGCTCTTCCCCCTCTTTTTCCACAAGGGTTTTGACCCAAAGGTCTGACCTCATGATTGCACGACTGCACATACTTCAGAGCAGGCAGAGATCACTTTGGATTCTTCACCAGCAATTTCAACACTAGACTGACATGCAGGGAAGGGAATCTATTTAAATTCTTTTGGGGTAAAACAAATACCTAGTGAGCACAGTGAGGCATTGTAAGCCCAGGCATATGAAGCTGGTAATCCTTCTCCAGATACCTCATGGTCACAGGTGTGATGGAGCACTTCCGGTCCGCACCTCCTGGTCAGATAGGAGACCACCGGCAGTGCAGTCACAGTCTCAACAGCCGAGCCCAAAGCATTTGCTGTGGTGGGTGAGAAGAGAAAGCAACCTGGTGTTTGGAGCCCCCCCCCGCATGGGGCTTGGTCTTGGGCGCTGCTTGGCGAGTGATGGAGGGGCCCTTCTCCCTCTGCAGCGTGACAGCTGGGCCCTCTCTCCTCAGGTACAGACACACAGAGGGGTGTTGCTGGTGCTGGCTGCAAGCAGTGCACATTGGTAGAGTCACATTCATTTTATTGACTCAACCTGGTTAGCAAAACTCAGTGCTCTGGGATTCAGCTGAGGCTAGGTAGCTATCCTGGGTGACCACAGGGTTTGCATTCTCATTGAAAGACCCTTTAACAGGTAAAACATCTTAATATGCTTCTGGAGGATGAAAAACATACTGGACAGACCTATGGAAGAGATTATCAATCTAGCTGTCAGCTATTTGTCCTGTGATGGATATGGATGYTGTCCGAGAGCAGCACCAACACTCCTGGTCTGTTAGTAAAACTAGCGAGTCATATTCACCTACCTCTTCCCGATATGAGTCAGAGAGGTATAAGCCCTGAGAGGTAACTTTTAAAGCTGTTAAGGTGTTTCAGATGTGTAACAGGTGACAGAAATGAATTATAGCATACACTGGTTTCATGTAAAGCTTTGGAGAAACCAGCTTATCACGCAACAGTACCTCGCAGGGGAAGAACCTGTACCTGGAGGAAAGGTTGAAGCTACATTTATTCAGCCAGTGGCACTGTTAATTAATAATATGTTTCAGACTACACCACAGGGTAAACTTTTGAATAAAAGTAATTAATGAGAAGTTCAGCCAGTGAAAAATCTTACTGTGAGGACACTATAGATAACACCATAAAAGCCAGTCTGGGAAAAAAGCTCGACTGAGAAGAGCTGGAAGGATGACCTGGCTGGAGCATCCACAAAGGCAAACCATAATTCCTGGTATACCTGAGGGCATTTCTAAGAGTAACAAGGAATTGGGAGATATGGCCGAATGTGTCAGCCAGACACCCTCTTCTGGGCTCTTTCCATGTTCATTTCGCCTCGCGTGGCCGGTTCTTTAGTACTAAAGCAAAGCAAAATCTTGCTAGAACATGGCTTTGCTGAGAAATCTTAATCTCCTTGAATATCCTCAAGTAGAATTAAAATAAACAGTTACAGCTGCTCCCTGGCAGGGTGGTGGGATGGGCCCTGGTGGCAAGGCCCGTCCAGTCCCTGTGGCGGTGCCCGACGCCTGGGGCTGGGGCCGCCCCCGGCCGCGCTGCTCCCTGGCGGGGCGCTGGGACGGGACCTGGCGGCGAGGCCTGGCCCGGCCCCGCAGGCCCTGGGTGCATCGGGCCTGCGCTGTGGGAGCCCCCGCTGTGGGGAGCGGCCTGGGCGGCTCTCTGCTGCCTGGAAATTTGGGGGAAAATGCTTCCCAAAGAGGCAGAATACGCGTTCACAACCGATCACGCTGCCGGGAAGCAGGTGGGGCCTGCGGGAAGGGCGGCCGGCGTAAGAGAGCGCTGGGGGCCCGGAGGCAGCGAGTACGAGCGGCCTGCAGGTGCCGGCGCCCAGCGAGGAGCTGCAGCAGCTGGGGCAGAGGCGACCCGGGAAGCTCGGACTTGATCCACGCTCCACTGTCAGGGACGGTTGCCTGGTTAAACACTATTCTCGTGCCCTCAAAAAATAAATGTGGCAAGTGCTACTGTACCTAAAATAAGCAGAATGCCCCTTTCTGTTCAGCCTGCAGTAAAACGCTGACCACGACGAGCGCCGCAAGCTCCGCCAGGGCTACCCTCCGCTCAGGGGCAAAACATGCTCTCCTTGTTTGCACGTTCAAGAAGAAAAGCCACCAGTATCCCATGTTTTTGTCTCCCCAGATTTTTCACTCGTTGAACCACTAAAATGGCTGTGGCTTCCACACACTTTCAATACTTGGTCTTGCATGAGACCTTGTCTCCCTATTAGTATTTTGGATTTGGCATTCGTGTCTGAAAGGGGTTTTGCAGGGTGCAGGGTTGATCTACAACCCAGAAAGGAGGTTTAGTCTGTTTAGTCTGGATTGCCATTCATGTGTCATGCTTTGATTTCCTTTTTTTAGCAGCATGGATTTTGACACCAAAGCAGAAAGAGCAGTTTACATTCTGGTCCGACGTATTATCAGTGTAAAATAACTTACTAATGTCTAGGGTAGATTTTTCTTCCTCTTGCCATTTTTAAAAGGTGGCACTATACCCAAATGCTTTACTGATCATTGTAAACATGCAATTATTGGCAAAAGTGCTGTTTGCAAGATTGATTCCAGGTTCCTTAAATTGTTATACTGGGCCAGATTCTGCTCTCCATTATTGCAATGCTACAAAGAAGATTTAAGCACAAACAGCTGTTAGAACCATTCTCCATTAGTGACATGAAAACCACATGGTATGTGAGGAAGCAACTGTATTTTACAATAACAGTATTTTGCTTTTCAGGAAAGAATTTCCTCTCCAGAGTAACCATATTGGAAAAGAGAAAGAGGTCAAAACAAATTAAAGCTGATTTGTTTTACCTCAAGAAATGTCAGATAGATCAGTTTTGTGGAATGCCTAGCTCCTCACTAGAGACTGAACACTTAGCGCTATCACATCAAATTTAGCATTATTACAAACCTATTCAAAAATGATAAGGAAGACTGGACAGCAAAATTTCTTCAGCATATACATAGCATCTTCAACAAGGTGCCTGCTGTGGTTAATGGAAAATATCACAGTGCTTCCAATGAATTTCCTATCTGACCAGTAGGAGGCCCATTTCAGCACCATCTGACATTGCTGATGTCATGGCAATTCTCCCAGATACAAATCCCAAAAGAATTTAAAACTGCCTCACCTGGGCAGGTGCATCGCTCACCTCAGGAACAGGCATTAGACAAAGCTTTATAGGACACATTTTTGAAAGCGTGCCTATGCCTGTATTTGCATGTTGTGTGATAGGCATGTCTTAGTCTTAGGTCTACAAATGGCTAGTAGGGTAACTGGTGCTCTGTAAGACATCAGAAACCACTGTAAATCTTTTTTTTAAACATCCACATGTATTTACACACATGCAAGTAAACAAATGAAGTGGAAATGAAAATAGTAAATTAACACTTAAAATTTTGCCTTACATTTATTAGATTACAAATGAATGCTGCTCAAGATAGGCTGAGGAAATTTTTTTCCCCCAAAGTTTTAAGTAGACCTTCAGATTTAAAGGATGAGAAACACTGCCCTAGCAAGATAGAAAATCTCAAACAGGTAAACTATTAAACACCTGAGGCACAGTTAGTGATGCTTTAATAGCAAAAAGGAGTGATTGGAAGCAGCTGAAAAAGATGAAAAGCTCCCCATGGGGAGCCAGCTTCTGCTTTAAGGGTATGAGCCAGAAACTGTTATGTATTTAAGCTCCTGGAGATTAGCTGATGGTAGGCAGAGGTAGTCTTAGGGATATGTGTTTAATGGAGGGGTAAATGTTTGGTTGTTTTTTGTTTTTGATCTTTTAGCACCAGTTAGTTGGTCTGAGTCAATTGTACTAGAGCAGTAGGGAATGAGGTTTCTATCTAAAGTGAGTATTTCTGTGCCTTGAGACAGGTGAGCTGTGGGGGAAGGGAGTGTGCTTTTGCTCAGGCATATCAGCAGTGTTCTAAAGATATCATCTGTTAGTGTCTTCTCCATGGTTTTATTGCAGGAGAGTTATTTGTCCATGTCTCCCCTCCTTCCCTCATGAGGCTGTAAGCTAATTCCTGCTAAGGAGTGATGTACAACCAAGTCTTGTAGTGCCAGCAGGTAATTCTGTAGTGGATATGATGATTAAGCACTAGCTAAGACTGTTCCCTCCCTGGAAGCTATGCCCCCCCTCCTTTTTTTTAATTAGGGCAGGAGATACTTATATGTACTTATTACTTGTTATTGCTGTAGTGTTTGGGAGTGATGGACCAGATCTTTGTGCTTCAGGTGTGTCTGAACACAGAACAGAATGACTGGCTTTTTGAAGAAAGCTTACACCTCTTTTGGTGTGGAAAAGATCCACAAAATGTGGATAGCCATCAGCAGGTATGTGCTTAACCAAAATAATGTTGCAGTAACTGAGATACTGAGACTCTTATCTGGGAATAGATAGAAGAGCCGTATTTTTAGAGAAGTAGGTGGAGGATCTGGGCAAAGAGATATGAGTTGAATGCAGTGCCTGGGTGATGAGCAAGACAAGGCAGGATGGTCAGGAGAAGAAGTGGCAAGGAGTGAGCAGTGGTTGTAGCAGCCTGAGCTCACAGCTGGTCAGCCACAAGGAGGTGAACTGGAGAGACCTTGCTGGGATGCAAGGAGACAAGTCTGGGGCTGAGTTAGAGCTGTCATTCAGAGGGAGTAGTTCACTTTATTTGCTGAGGAACTTATTCCTTTCAGGATAAGGTGAAGGAGAGTGGAAAAGAAGAGGGCAAGTTAGTACAAGGGCAGACCCTTGTTATGCCTTCCCTATGAAACCAGAGAAAGCAGGGGTAGGAAGGGTAAGGAACAGGGGGTGATCACTGAGAACAGAGATGTTTGAGCAGAGGAAGGGGGTGCTCAGGCAGAGCATAGCTGCTCATCCTGAAAGCACCTGGCAGTAGAAGACTGTGGGCAGAAACCTTGTTCAGAGACCTGGCTACATGGGAATTTAACAGCAGCAGCTTCTGACTTCTGTCTGGGGAAAAAGTCTGGAGGAGAGAGAGCTACACTGGAATTTGAATGCAGGGATTACTTCCTGCACAGAAAGGCTTTGGTGGTTTTATGTTTGGATTTTTTTTTTTAATTGATCTCTCTGAACTTCTCCACCTGTTGGGAATCTAAGTATGAGAAGTTACATATGACAGACCCTGGAGAAAAGCTGCAGTTGTTAGGACTTATTAGGGCTTGTTTCTACAGCAAGAATAATACTTTGTCAGCTGCACTCATGGAGTCTAAGCTTCTAATCAAAACTGTGCTCAGTAATAAGTAAAGCAGTAGGTTACCTAAGGCTTTGTGTGCTCCTGGTGGTTTGTCTGTTAAACACTGAACTTTGAAGAAGGTCCTGCTGCCCTGGGTACCTCTGCTGTCCCATTGCTGGAGATCATGCCTGCCCCCAAGGGTTGGGGTGCCTGGGTGCAAAGAGTGCAACTCTGCATGGCAGCCCTTGAGCTAGGAGGCTTCCCCATGAAGAAGGGGGAGCTGGTTAAGGAGACAGGCTGGGGATACAACTCCTGTCCATCTGGTTGGCATCCTGCAGAAAAGCCAGCTGAAGTTCAAAGAGGAAATTCTGTTTGGCCTTGCAGATTTGTGCTATCAATATAATCAATATCCACCTGGCAATAGCCCTTTCCATTGTGGAACAAGGCAGTATGGGAAGGAAAAGCCCATGGGGAAAGCTGTGAGGAAATTCTACCCAAATAATTGCCTGGAAGCAGAGCAATGTCCATTCCTTARCTTCTTGTTGTCTTCACTCAAGACCATCAACTAAAACTGGCAGAGGCCCAGCATATTTCCAACAGGCCTGGATCATGCTGTGCCAGAAGAGTTGATCTGAACCAAACCTGTGTAACCTAGAGCTCCAAGACCACAAGAAGCATTGGAAATTGAACGAGCCTTGTAGTTATATCGTGTGATAAAACACTTAAAAGGATGTGGTTTTCTCAGCCTTTTGTGACACAAAGTGGTAGGAGAGCATAAGAAGATAGTTATAGCCTGTGGGGAACACGGTTGGGCTTATTTAGCATCAAATTATTTTTTGTTGATGGTTAACAGGGAGTGCTTGCTCTTCCAATGATCTCAAATAGATATGAGAGTCCTTAATGGGTGTTGCAAAGCAGTCTTTAAAATCCAGTTTATCATTTCTCTACTTGGGTGGAGCTCAAGATGCATTGGGCTCTGGTAGTGCCACACAGGACTTACTGCTGGCAGGGTTGC
The DNA here is from genome assembly GCF_003343035.1 of Apteryx rowi. Lineage (NCBI taxonomy): Eukaryota > Metazoa > Chordata > Aves > Apterygiformes > Apterygidae > Apteryx > Apteryx rowi. Next base: position 593,672 of record NW_020449653.1, on the reverse strand, counting down.
TTGAGGAAACTGCTGCCAGTTGCAGCAGCTCGTAGGCAGACAAGAAAAACTGCTGGATAACAGTGATAAGAGTAAATGGAAAAAGGGTTCTGGCTGATAGAAGATTAGTTTCTGGCTGAACCACTGGAAAATCTGATATGCATTAAACAATGCTAGTGTCTTAAACATTATGCAAAGATGAATGTGAGGAAAAGAGGATGGTAACAAAGGTCTTGATATGCTCGAAGATCATAACGTGTTATTTATTACCTGGAAGAGTTCTCATTTAAAATGCATGCAATATGGTGGATTGGAGTTATAAAATGGGTTTAAACACTATGCTGTGATTAATTAAAGTTTGCAAGGCAATATGGAGTTTAATATTGCAGAAATTCCACCTGTTTTGCTTTGTCTTGAGTGACAGAATTCCTGTCCTGGAAAGGAAACTGAAGCACCACAATATTTGGCATTGCACTACCTGTCTTCAGGCACCTGAGCTCCCTTGTGTAAAGGAAGGAGAGTTAGGCAGCTGAGAGGTGTGTCATGTGGCTTGGGAAGCCCCCCATCAGAGAGGATAACAGGGTGCCTGCAAAAGATAATGCAGTGCAATGCTGAGGTCCCCAGTCTAGTGCTGAACAAGTAGTTCCAGAGCCAGAAGTGGTATAGTACACATGCTGTGTGGCAATATCATATCCATGGGTAGTTAGCTCCATGATGATGGTGATTTGATGACCAGGACTTGATCTTACTGTGGGCTAGCCTGGCTACCTCCAGCACAGGGCCAGCTCAAAAGCTCCAGGTAGAAAAGGAACTTGAATTTTTGACCTATGAGTTATTGACATAAAAGGCAGGTGGCGGGTGCTTTTTCCTGCTTATCTTTCAGAAAGAGCATTACATGCACTTTGTTCATGTGTTCCAGATTGGACCCTGCTAGCAAGGAAGATGGGGAAGAAGCCTGCTGGGGCCGTGAGTGAGGTGGATGCTGTGTCTGGGCCACCTCACACAGCCCTCTGGTTTCATCAAGCACATGGCTGCTGGTGGAAATTTTGGCCCTCTAGGGGTTTTCACAGGACTAGGTGGCAACTGAGAAAATATTTGTGCATACCAGCAGTGCCCAAAACACTGACTCTAGTCTAGAATAGCACTGGAATGCAAAATAAGTTCTGAAGATGCTGAAGGACCAGACATGCTATGAAGTCAAGCTACCTTTTATCTCTTGTGGCTCAAGCACAGTAGCAGATGTTGACAAGACCTTCCCCTTTTTCTGACTCAATTTGAAGGGCTAGGGCAGTTTTCTGTGACGTGAGAGACATTGACACGAACCCCTTTCAGACTAAGGAGGCTATTGAATGCTGCACCATCCTGAGGAAGTCCTACAGTCACATTGTTATCTTAAAAAGAGCTGGGTAAATATGCTACTGTCTTTTTATCTATTGGGGCAATAGGTGTACTACTTGTATGCACCAATATCCAGAAGCAGCAGTAGAGTAGCAAGTTCATGGACATGCTAGGCACCTAATCATAGATGACCTTGAGCATTTATAGCAGCTAAAAGCTGTAATGGAAGTAAATCAAAAAAGGATGTACCACAAATCTGAGTTTCAATGAGTTCTTTATTGCTAGTTCTTAGCTGAGTTTTAAAGGGTGCTGAAACAACTTAGGCAAAAGTAAGGACAGATTTTTTTTCAGATGTGTTTGGGGGCTTAGAACTGCAGACATTGACAAAAATTAGATGTCTAAATTCCAATTTGTGAGGCAGGAAAAGGCTGGAGTGAAAATGGTACAATTATGAATTGTTAAAATAACTACCTGAGTGTTGCCTTCCTGTGGAGGGGGGAAAAAAATTAAAAATTAATTTTTTAATGAAGCTGGACATTCAGCTCCAGAATTTGCCTTCTAACTCCTGTATACTAATATTTGACAAGGATTGTGGCCCTCTCTCCTATGGTATTTGAATAGGAAAGGATTTTTCTAAATACTCATGTTCACAGATCTAACAGATGAACTTAATATTTCTCTCACAAAACAGAAGTACAGTCAGGTGACACCCTTTTCAAAGGTGCAGAGTCACCCTGGAGCCTTCTGCTTTATTTACATAAAGTATAAATAAAGTATAAAGTCCAGTCTTTCTGCAATAGTAACCCATTTCTATCAGAAACTACCCTTCCGAATGCTCCCTTGGACATTTGACTTCCAACTGATATTGCACACAATCTGACTCTACTTTTTTGTTGGCAAGCCATAAATCTTGAGGACACGTTCGCATGTTTGCATCATTCTTGCAGCACCCTCCTTCCCAGGACTTTTGCTTGCTTAGAAAAAAGCAATATTCTTAACTTTATTGAGATAAATAGAATTGTCTTGTAATGCAGATTATGCACCTTGTTAATTCTACGTGTGCCAGCAAATGTGTGTTAGCATGGACTAGCCTAGAGCAGGTGAGATATGGGTTGGGAGCGGTGGAACAGGAACTGTGGCAAGGTCAGCAGTAGGTGAAAATCTGCAGCATACAAGCCCCCAGATGACAGGCCAACCATTGCCTGGACCCATTATGGACAGAAATGGGTCTTCAAAAATCTGTGCTGCTCTGTGTGGCATTACCACCCAATGTCAAAGGTCTAACATGCTTTAACTCAAGCTGGGTTCGTGTATTACTGCTGCCTAAGACTTCGCCCAGTCCTGTGGGCTGCTAGGGACAGGGACAGTCAATCTCTACTAGCTCTTGGCTGCAGAGGTAACTTGGTGATAGCACCTGGGATAGCTGGGCCAGCAACTACCTTGATAAGTCATCCTTGAACTACCTTGTCTTGACTGGTGCTATGCCCTGAGCACCTCTGTGCTGCTGTGAACAAAGTCACTATACTTCACAGTGCGTTGCAGTAATGTGCCAGAGAAATGGCTTTTTCTGGATGGGAGAGTGAAGGGGATTGTGAAAGGCTTTGGAAGACTCAGGACTCCAGTGATAGATAGATTTATCCCCACCCCCTCCCCCCTGCTTCCTTACTAGAAAGTTATTTACAGCCAAACACAAATGTTGTGGGTTTTTTGTTTTGTTATTTTGCTTTGTTTTTCTTCCCTCTTTTTCTACAGCCAGCCTCAATTTAAAGCATCAAACTCTGGCAAGGAGGTTTTGGGTGTAGAAGAGAGGAAGGGGCAGATGTATATTGAAGTTTTAGATGAATTCATCAGTAAAGCAGCACTGATACTGTGCATCTTCTTCAAAAGATACAGCTTATAAACTAAGCTTCTTCAAATGCCCTAAGAGTGTAGCTGTTAACATTAGCACAGTCTTTTAAATGTTTTGAAAAAAATTCTCTTAATGGATTCTGTGAAAGGATAATTTGTGTATGGCTTTACACCTTTGCAATAGGGACTCTTTTAAATCCAGCCTCCCATCTTCAGTCCTTCAGGAATTACACAAGGCGGGTACATAAAACAAGTAGATATCTAAATTTTTGCTTTCATGCAAAAGTCCAGCTGGGGGGCACCTGGGGAAGTTACTGTTACGATTTTTTATAAGCGCAGTTGTGACCATAAAAGTATCATTCCAACTGGAAGAGGAATTTTCTTTTATGAACAAACCCTTGATAAGTATCCAGTGTATCTCATGAGAATCTCTAAGTATTCCCCGGTTAGTGGTATTGGAGCACAAAGTACAAGTGTGGGAGTTCAGGGGGTTGTGTTAGCTGTTAATAAGCTGAGCCTGTTTTTTTGTTGTTGTTGTTTTCTTTTTCTCCCCCCCCCCCCCCCCCGGCTTGCTAACTGAATTTGCACACAGGACAATAAAACTTTCTTGGAAATATGCAGAGGGACTTTATTACTCAGAATGCTGTACAAGGTCTTTCCTGTCTCCAATATCAGCATCAATGTGACCAAGTCTGTCATGATGCTGTTTCTCTGTGTGTACCTGTGTGGTGCTGATTGTATCCAAGCACCAAGGTGCTCCTGTGTATTTTTTTTTCCTTATTGGACATGTAAGATACAAAAGTGATTTTTTTTTTTTCCTCCCTTTTGCTGATGAGAAAGGSCCAAAGGGTATGTTTGTCCACAGGCAGTAACAAGGCTTGCCCTGGAGGAGCATGCAGAGCAGGTGGTGCAGCAATGCTGGTGCCAGATGACCGCCAGGCGCCTGGGATTGTTCCTGTTACCTCTGCATGGCCCTCGTTTCTGCTGTGGATTTCAGTCCCTCTAGAGACATCTACATACTTATAACAGTACATAGGTGACCACTTTTAACTCTGTCAGACTGAGTTAGGTACCTCAAGAACTCGGCCATAATTACTCTAGGTCATGGCTTATTGAGATTCACATCTCTGTTCTCTTGCAGCTTTTCAGTTCAGTAAATTAACTCCTAAATATTGGCCTATTGGTCCCTCTAGAGGCTGCATGTGATTTTAATATAAAACTTATTACTGCTCAAGTATATCTGATCCTAAGCAAAGGTTTGAAAAAGTTTTCTGATTAAATAAATGAGAAATGTGGAGAATATGGAAAACTCTGGGTTATTTCCATCAGGGAAGATCTATCTGTGTTTCCCCAGCTGGTATTATTACTAACTGGATTGAAATGGATAACTTGTTTTCTGGGACTAGCATGCAGTGGTGGACTTGAAAATAAACTGGTAAGAACTGTCCACATGCAACTGGAGTTGCCTTGGAAGGGTATAACCATGCATCCCAGTATTGCCATTGCTAGAAACAGACTGTAAGCTTTGTGCTGAGTTTGCAAGGCCTTGAGACTGAAGCTTGTCAGACTTRCTCTGTTTGAAACTTTCTTGACCTGCCTGCAGCTTTGCTTTACTTGCCTTAGCTGTGACAGCAATTTCTAATTGACCAGGTGTCTATGGCTCATTTGCTTTACTTGGGTTTATCTTTGTGTGGTACAACCAGAGTTTTATACAGGTAGCAGTGACAAGCCATTATTCTATGTAGAATGAGATATTTATGACTCTGACATGATGATGCAGTGTAGAGAAATGCAGGGCTGGTACAACAGCGGAGGCCTTGAAGTGGAGGCACAGGACGCGGCATGGAGGAGCACAGGCCTGGGATGATAAGAGATGGAGCACAGGCTGGCACTGGAGACCCCAGGGCTATAAGCATCTTGCCCATGGTCACTTAAAAAAAAAAAAAAAAAAAGGGGGGGACCCATTGCCACTGGTTTTAGGGGCAACACAGTATCTAACATAAGTAAATGGCACCATATATAGTAAACTTGGATGTAACCTGGAGCAGCAGACCAAAGAAGAAAGAGAAAGGTGTAAAAGCAAGTTAGCAAACATAACAATGACCTTGAGTGGATGCTGATAAGAGATTAAGTTAGAGTACTTAAACAGAAAAAGTTGCAATCATAGTAATAATACAATTAAAATTGTGACACACACTGAGTTTCTACTCCTTTCTCTGGTGTTGTGCTTACCCTTTCCCTGCTCCTCTGGACCCTGAGGTTGATGGTTTCATTCTGGTGTTAGTCGTGGGGGTGTTATGGGGAGTTGTCAGTATCTGGAGTCTTTCACAGGGTGGAATATGATGTTCATGTTATGATTTCTTCTTCTTCTTCCCCTCTCACCAGGAACAACTCCAGAAGAAGGTAAAGCATGAGTGGAAACTTTCATTTATCACTGCAATCAGTCAGTATTGGTTTGTGCTGGAAAGGCTGTCCTGTGGACTACGAATGCCTGCTAAGCACCTTGCTCCCAAGAAAGTAAGTCTCCAAAACAACTGTGAACATCTGGACTGCTGGAAGTTCCATGCTGACAAACAGGTCTGTGAAAGCAGAGGGGCTAATTTTACAGTAGTTGCAGGGGATATAAAAATCCATGGAGTCCTTCAGCCTACTACTAAGAAGCCAGCAGTCTTGGAGTTCATCTGCACAATTAATCTAAACGGGTCCAAAAAGTTATGCCTGGATTCTGGCTCATGATCATCTGCACTACTTGGTAGTGTGCTTCCTGGCATAGTTTTGGCACATTCAAGTAGTATCTTCTGGGTCAGTGTCTAGGCATGGTTGAGGGGGCTGTGTGGACCAGGGGCTGTTCCCAACAGGCAGTATGGATGAGGCAACCCTCTTCTGAGGAAGGGTTTAACTACAGTTGTGCTGTACCACTTTCTCCCACAATGGACCCTGGTCCCCATTAGTTTATTAATACAAACTGAGTGAGAGAGATTATGCAAGTTGGAGGCAAATTAAAGATCTTGCTGGACAAATGATTAAGGTCATGCCATTATGAACACATCCTGGTTTCTACTCTGTCAAGCTGTCATTGGACAGTGCTAGGGTCTGCCAGTGGACTCGCACTTTCTTCTGTTCACCTGGTAGAACTGATAAGAAGAAACAGCAATGCTGAATATCAGGGGCTATCTAGAAAGCTGATGGGTGATCAAGGACAGAGGTCAAGAAGGACGAATTGGGGAAAAAACAGGGACCAGAAAATGGGGATGGGGGCAGGGAAGCAAGGTCCAGGGATAAATTAAATGAAAGATCACTGAGGACAAAGCAATAAAAGCTTATTGCTGCCTGTTTTCTTTGAAGGGGATATTAAGATACCATGTTCAAGCACCTGATAGCATTGACCAAACAGCCCAACCCCCTTAAGTCAATGGGCACCTTAACTGAAATTGTGCCAGTGCTATATGGATTGGAGCCTCAATGCTTCAGAGTATCTAATCTACAGTAAATTTTCTGCAAACTCTTCTAACGCTTACTGTAATTTAAGCATGAGCTTGACCTGCTGCAGTTATGCAAGTTATCTTTTCCTTTCCATTTCAATTGCTTGTTACTCCTTATCTCTTTGGGTTCTGATTCTCATTTACATGAACCTGTATGTGACTGCTTTTAACGTAGATGTATTTAGGCCCAGACTGAACCTTACATTTCTTACTGTAAACAATAATGTGTCCTTCTGGCATAGTAATTAGGCCTTTTCATAAAAGTCCAAGCCATGATGTGTTTCCAGTGTGTTTGTACTCCCACCTCTGCTTTTTTGTCATTTACTATCTTCAGGAATTGTTCCCCTTGCCTAGATCTCAGTTAGCGTGGGAGGCTGCTCCATGCCTGGATTCCCCTTGTCATCCTTTAGCATCCTTGGGCTTGTCCTGCTAAAAATTCCAGCTGTTTCTTTCGCCTCTGTTCTTTCTACATCCCAGTCTTTTAATCTAGCTTGTACGTTTGTGTGCAGGTTTTTTTGTTGTTGCTTTTTTGCAGGGGGAAGGGTGTATGGAAAGTCCTCAATCCAAGCTTACTCAACCTGTTTTCATATCTTTGTGCTGCACTTCATCCAGGATTAGGGTCAACAGTCAGCCAGTCTTAAATGTCATAGTCCATTAAAGTCAATGGGGACAGTTTACACAGACTGAGAATCTGCTATAAAACAAATCTCTTCAGGGATAATCCAGGTTTCTGATATGCTTGTAAAGAGCATCTATAATGCTTTCCCAGTATGAAATATGTTTGTAGTACATAACTGCAAAAGTACCAGGACAAATTTCTGGGAACTTGCCCATTTTGTTCACTGAATAGATTCCTATTTTAAAGTGACTTTTTAATAAACATGAATGTATAACTTAAAGCATACATTCATGCTTGCATATTGGTATGTAATGCTCAGCACTATGGACTGGGAAGCAGCATCATGCTGTGGTTAGAGTATAAGCCCAAATGAGGATGCCTGCATTCAGTTCTGTCTTGCCACTGTCTTGCTGTGGAGTTCAAAGCTAATCAAACTCCTCAGAGTATCTGCAAATTTTGGATAACCAGTTTGAAACACCTACTGCTTAATCTTCAAAGATGTTGAACGTTCAGAGAACTACTCACCCAGACTTTATTTTTGAAGCTTATCTTCACAGCACCTTATTTTCTCTATCTGTAATTGGTATGTAATTCTCCCCTTTTTCATAGCACTTCGATACATTGCATGTAATGTTTCTCTCTCTATTCATGTGCAGTAACACACAACTGTTTATTTAGTTGCTGTAAACTGCATCAGTATTAGATAAACAATTGGGCACCTATTTTGGAAATAACCACTCTGAAATTCTTCATTGACAAAGTTGTGCTATAATTCATTTGCTAAAGACTATTCTGAGCTGAACCAAGAAGAGAAGGGAGGGGAGGGAAAGAGGAAAATGGACACCACTTAAACTGCCTTAAGCACTACTTGAGCTTTACAAAAGCTTTATTTTCCAGCCTGAACTTCTTGGATTGCTGGATTTCTATGAAATATAAACAAGCCATGTTTTAGCTCTATACTTTTCAATTAATACTTCCACACTCCCATCCTAAACACTCAGTGTGGGCTGCAGATAATATAAACTTCAAAGGTCCTCTTTCAACTTAGGAAAGGTAACGTTTGATTATTGCAACTTCCTTTTTTATATTGCAGATGCAGTAGAACTCTGTAGCTGCTTAGCTTAACTAACCGTCCTCTCTGGGAATTGTACATGATTCTCTAGGTTTTTAAATAGCCTCCTAGAAATCAGATCTTATCGTAAGTGATGAATAAATAATTATTATTTCAGCCCTAAGTATTGCCAACTTATTGTGGAGTGTTGCTTATCTTTTACATGCTTTGATGTTGTTTACTCTTGGTGGGACTTCTGACGTAATAGCTAACAATAAACAAAGATCTAATTATTAACTGTTGGCGTCAGGAAGTATATTGCAACTTTGGCAATTGTCTTTTGAGATACAGATGTGAAATTGGATTTCTGGCAAACCTCCTCCAATTAGTTCAGTACTAAAGCTGAGAACACGACCCCCCTTTGGATAGGAAACTGCAGTCACACTGACTGCTAACACTTGATTCCGACCTGCGGGTACAAAACCTAAAATACAGCTGTTCCAAAAACTCCATAATTTCAACACATGGGTACGATAGCCTGCAATCACACCACCACAGACAAACTTTCATGGGATTAATATCTAACTAGTGCTTTTTTACAAAAATTGCCTTTTTTATAGATCCTGTCACTTGCATGGATTATGGCATATATAGTAAAATAAGTTTTACATTCATGGCTTACTAGATGCAAGATTTGCCACAGGTATGTTCAAATAGTTTTGCTTTTTCTTCTTGGGGTGTGTGTGTGTGTGTGTGTGCGTGACCACTCTAACAGCATGTACAATTTGGTGCACAACATTGTGCCTCTGCTGTGACAATTGGCCTACTCGTTTTCAAAGACTGCACTTGACTTTCTGCAATACATCTCATTCTGGTTTCACCATCTCACCATGCCCCGACTTCAATACAAATGCACATAATGTCCATTATTTTAAAATGATGTCAGACCACTTGTTTTCATTTATTAGGTGAGAAGTGTAAAGTTGGGAGAACTCTTACAGTATCCATACATTTGTGTTAAGAAATCTGGTATTATCAAATTCAGCAGCACAAGGATTTACAAGTCGAAACAGGCTCAAAAATGCTAATGATCTATTTGCAGTGGATAACAAAAGCACAGGATATATAACCTGTGCAAGTGGGCAATTGTTTATAATGCAAGAGTGAAGTTCCTTTATCCTGCTTGAAAATACTTTGTAGAAAGGAATACCAGGCTATACATAAAAGCACTGCAAARGGTGTTAGCCTCTACCTATTCTATTTTTATACTAAGAATGAAAAAATTATTTGCACTGTTCTTCTTGCTCAAAAAAAATGGAAAGTTCAATAATATGGCATATCATCTAATTCATTCTGTGTTTGTACTGCTGAAGAGAGAATGTAGGGAGAAAAAAAAAAAAGCTTCAACACCTGTTTTCCCCCTCCCTTTCCTTACTGAATGGAAATCTTGGCTAGAAGCAATAACTTTTCCCAGAAACTTTTGGATTTTTTTTTTCTGCAGGAGAAACATACACTGGTGGTGGGGGGGTTGTATGCATAAATGCATGCACTTATTTTACTCTCTCAAATTATTTCTTCATCATTCCTTTCCTACTGAAAACTTCTACCTCTTGATGGAAAAACAAACATTTTGAAGTCTGCTCTGTGAGAACTCTGTATTCCTCAAAGCAATGGCTGATTGTCCCATTTGTCCCAAGCTTTAAAAAAATCCTTCACATAAAGTCTGAAATAGAAAAATATTTTTATTTACAAGAGTAAATAATGCAGTGCAAGGAAAGTGAATTTAACCCTCAATAATGCATAGATTGATGCAATTTATAATCTATATGATTTAAATAATTTTGCAGAGGTGTATGCACACCTGCTTTAAAGGTCAGACCTTTCCTACAGCCACTTACCTCACAGCTTAAAATCAGACAGAAGACATCTCCACTCTATACATATTACCTGTATAATCCCATCTAATATTTATTAAATAAATTGCCATTTAAACAGGTGTCTTTAAAATTTACTATAGGACTAGAAATAAACCCTTCCCAATATTAGCTATATAAGAATCTGAAAATAAATTGTTCGTTCATCTCGTGTCACCTGTCCCCATTTTAATATTCATTTATTGTTTTTTAAGGAAGCTGTTTTCACTTGGGTAGGGGGTGTGTGTTGGGAGGTGGGGGGCATTAATTGCTCTGGTCCCCAGGAAATTGCTGACACTTTGAAGCTTTGACCCTTCAAGGGTTAGCCAGCAGAACTACCATGTCATGATCATATTGCAAATCTTCCTGGTGGGAGTTCTTCTTTTAAAGGAAAACACGTTTTGTATGAAAGATTTGCCAGGATGGAATATGAGATGCCAAAAAAGTAGTTGCTGTCACTGCATGCACCAGCCAAAGCTCTGGCTGATGTGCTGTGGAAAGTGCAGGTGGCTGGCTTTTGCTTTTGTCTTGTGTCCATGCTTCCAACTTAGTTAACGACATCAGTACAACAAGCTCAAATATGATAAAGGCAATTTGATAAGATTTTAGTTAGGTGAGTAAAATTTATTCTTCATTGAAACCAGTGGGAGTTTTGCTCATTCTTCAGTTAGGCAAAGATTTTGTGTCTTTTTTTCTAGTCCATTAAAGAAATACCGTATGATCGTATGTTGGGTCTAGTGAGAAAATCAGTATTCTTTATTTGGATTGTTAAAGAAGTTATAGGTTTTTTCTCCTCTATCATGGATAAATTAGATCAGTGGATTTCCCGAGGATTTTGACTGTTGGAGTGCATTATTAATGCTAATCAATAAATAGGGTTGCCATTTTTTAGATTTGTAACCGTTCATATCCCACCCTCATGGCTGGATATCAGCCTTAAAAAAACTACCCCTCAGCTAGTAGCAAGATGATTCTGAGGGTTTAACTCCTGCTGTGCTAGACCATTTGGAAAAGTAGATTCATCTTGCTGTTCTGGTCTGGTAGCATCCTCATTATTCCCCATGGAAGAAGGTTCATCTAAAGATGGTTCTGATCTTGTTCCAAGAGAATTACTGGCTTCAGAAGAATAACAAAAGAAATAATTAAAAAAAAATCCACTGCATAAAGTATATTCATCAATATTTAAAATATTTTGTGGAATTAAAATAGCAATAAGCAATATGAAGAAGATGAGATTCAAAGGTTAGGAAACTTTAAAATAAGAATTCCTGTAACTTTAACTATGCCCTTTGTATATACTCATTACAGTTCTCAAGTTACATCCATTTTCAGCTAGTAAGAAAGGAAAGCAGGATTTCAAAGTTATTTTCATAGTGGACATATTTACAGCTATGTGTCTTAAATACTGCTTAATAATTATTAACTATAAAAAGATTATCTGAATTTTATGTTTCTGGAGAGGATTTTTTTTCTTAAATGGTATTCCCTATTGGTGTAGGGCATGAACTTAGCAACTTATTTTTTCCTGTATTTTATTACAGGAAATATTTTGTCAGAAAAACAGTATTTTTGCAAGAAAATGCATTTAGTGGAAGAAACTCTCTTCATAACCGCTAATATTTATTTCACAGCTTCCTGATCAAGATCCTGCCTTGTGATTTAAAGTGAAATACTGGGTTAAAGTTGTCATAGCTTTTTGAATGACTCCTTAATTYTGCATATGACAATACAGATTTTTCCTTTCCTGAGCAATTCAGTTTTGTCTTTGGTATCTCTTTCAAGCTGGGGAGGAAAAAAAAAAAGGAGTTTTAAGAAATGGAAGTCTGATGTTTAGTTTTCTGTCTCTTAATCACCTCTATCCTCTCAGAAAAGAGAACATACAGAAAAATTTTCTAGTGCAGGAGAGGAAGAGGAGGAGTCTGAAACTGCTGATTTTATGTAATTGCTGATTCTGTTGCTGGTCTGAAGAGGCATGAACTCTCTGCTCACAAGTCACTCCACTGTACTAGCTCTCTGAACCTCCCCTTCACTCTCACTCCCTATGTGAACAGAGTCCAGTCATAACAGGGAACACAGGCTTATCACATGTTGTGGAAACAACATATGAAATCAGAAAGTCATATAATTATTTCAACAATACCACATCTTGAGGGACAGGAAATAGCCTCTTATTTCCACTCATAATCTCCTGCGATAATGTCTATGTTAAGTAACTCTGAGTAACACTCTCATCAAGGGAAATTCTCCAGAAAGTAACAGGTTTAAACCAGTCATTTGTGCCTGACTTTATCCAGCCCTTTTCAATAATCAAGGAACGACTTGCATGTCAAAGAACTTGCTGTTCATAGGTAGCTCTACCAAATCTAGAATTCTTGGTTTTATTTTTAAAGTTCCATACTGAAATAAAAAGATCACTATTCTGCCTTTTCTTCAGTTTTACTATGACAAATACTTACCAGATAGAGACTGAAAATACTGCATTGTAAATGCAACCAGAATTGATAAAAGAAAGGTTCCCATGAAGTATATCTGTGAGGATAAGTTTAAAAACATGTTAGATCAATGCAAAATCCAAGTACTGCTCCAAATAAACCAGTGCTTGTACCAAAGGAGCAATACATACCAGAGTAGATTGTAAAATATTGTTCCAGAAAACTCTTAGATAAAAATAAAGCAATGCTAATGAGCATGGACTAACTGATTCTTTGTTACTATAATTCCAGCACCTACAACAAAAAGATTAAAACAAATAATTAGTCCTACTCTGCAATTTTGCGACATCTGTCATCTGGGAATCTCAAATGGGTTTGCAACAACCCTCAATAACCCAGAGAAACAGGCAGATATTATCACCATGCCACAGATGGTGAAGTAAAAATTCATAAAAATACCAGATTAACCTCATTCAGCACAGAATATCTTACCCTAGGAGCATGCTTTTATTTTCTGATTAGTCAATAACTGGTCTAAGCATCCACACTATCCTTGCCAAGCAGTCACGCACAAGGTCATATCCAAGTTACTTTGCTATTGACTCACGTTAGTTAGAACAGTAGGATTCATGTCAAGGTTAGCTCTACAAAATTTAGCTGTCTGTGCAGGAGATTCACTGTGAAAGACACATCAGACAGTGGAAGGCTAAGTAACGCAGTCAGAACTTAATAAGTAAGTGCTTTAGCTGAGCAGTTACTGGGGATCTGTTGTGGGGTGAGCTGAGCTGCTTTCCAGGGTCCATTATGAGAAGTTCATTGACCAGAGGAGTTTAGACAGCTAAATCACAGATACTTATTTTAAGTTGCAACTGATTCTTTCCTACCAAGTTGAGGAGGTTGGTGTGTGTGTGTGTTGGCAAGGGGAAATATGTGGCCCTGCAAACAGAAGTGCAGGATGATGGGAAATCACTGCAGGGCTGTCAGCTCTGGAGTTAATCTCACTGCAAAGCAGATGGGTTCAGCCCAAGTGAAAGCAGAATTCAGGCTCAAATTTACAATCCCAGCTGGACCAACTAGGCCAGGAAGCCCTATTTATCTGACTGGTGGTTTTGTGTAGACTGGAGATAATTTAGGGCACAAGTACAAGTTCAGGCTAACTAAAGTGAAGAACAATTTCAATGGATTATTGGTGAACTGACAAATGGGCATTTGACGTTGATATCATCTTCACTTTTTAGGGTCACACAACACTGGCAAAACAGAAAGTAAAGCACTCATCCTTTGTTCAATGTATTAACCACTAGCTCCTCCTTCCTTAAATATCTGAAAGACAGTTTTGCAGAACTACCAAATACTGTGTAAGCTTTCCATTCCCAGTGTGCTTTTCCAACACGTTGCTTTATCTAGGGAAAGGAAACCTAAGTTCTATACTGGAACCAGAGCCCTTTGGTTGGTTTGTGCATGGACTGTTGATATGGGCAGTTCTAAAAGCAGATATGTAGCCTTCTCACAGATCTGATATTCTGTGAGAAGAACATGTGTGCCAGGATGCTTTGGGGCACAGTGTGAGAGCAGGAATACACTGAAGTATCTTGAAAAATCGCCTTTGCAGAGTAAATAGGAAGGACTGCTATTATCCCAGTTACATACTTTTAACAATTCCTTATTAAATTATGCCATATTTATCATTAAAAATTATTTTGGACAGATTGTCTGTGCCTATGTTAGGAACTTAAGTACACAGAATTGGAAAAGATCTCCTGGATCATTAAATCCATTCCCTGGTATTTCAGGTAACCATGTATAATCAAGACTCTCATAATTGGCTCCAATTGAAGTATATTTAGGCAGTTTAAGATTAACATAAATTACAAGCATGTTGATCTTACCTCTGTGTAATCTGCCTTAAATCATACAGGTGAACAAAGTTAATAATTCTAGGAGTTGTTGCTTTCAGAAGTAAATGCTACTCACATGGAAAAGCAGAAGATACTGAGAACTTTGCTGAAGCAGAAAAAGACTCACCTGTAATAAAGTTCCTGAAGAAGTGAAATATTACTAGAATGTACAGTTTGATCGATTTCCAAGTGATCCAGAATGTAGGAAGGTATGGAGTTACCCTCTTCTATGAGAAGGGCCAAATTAAAGAACCCCTAACAAAAAACAAAGTATATACACTTTGAATCATTAAGTTTTCATATGTATATTTAAAGTCTAATGTAAGCATCATATATCTAAATAATTATAACTGTCTTCTAAAAATTTATTACAATGTGAGCCACGTGATGTTCACTGAATATTCAGACAGCCTTCTTTCCCAACCATATACTCAGGTGAATTCTGAAACTGCAAATGAATTAGCATTCATTTGCTGTGACACTGATCATCATTTTCTTAGAAACTAGCTGAAAGAGGTTCTTAGCTTTCTCATTTTTAGTTGCACTTTAAATAGAGCCACCGTAGCAAACTGTCAGGTTTTATCTACTGGAGAAATACATACTGAAAGAAGAAATGGATTCATGCTCTGTTCTGTTAGCATTTAATTCCCTTACACCTAGCTCACTACACACCAACAGTAATTGCAACAGTGATTCTGAGAGCAGAAATTTGCTCCAAGCAATTTGAATCCTTAATCTTACAATTTTTCCTACTTGGACAAATCTTAGGCATCAGACTTCAGAGGCACAATGATAAGTATGCAGGAAAGCTACTACAGGATTTACCTTTGGCTTGGCTTTCACACTTTAAAATAACTGTTTATGTGTCTCTTCTTTCCTTTGCTAGTTGATCAGTAATGTTTTGTCCTAATATCCTCAGAACAGAACCCAGCTCTGCTAATTTGACTAAGCTCCCATACAAGATATTGTCTGGGGAAAGTGTCACAGAGACAGGGAGAACAGAATAAAGCATCGGGGATACTCCAGGAGACTGCAGGCAGAACACTGCATGTCTTTCGTAATGTGACTTGGTATATCTTTTCATTCTAAAACATTTTAAGATGAAGATTTTATTGGTGAAGTGAATGTAGTGGAAAAAAAAATCTCTGTAGGATTCACTTTATATATGAAGGGAAATGGACCAGTCTTCTTGTTTATTTTCTAAAACAGCAGAGAATAGTACTGCAGTAAAACTCAGGCAGTCTATTAACTTGCATTAGTGAAAATACAAAGGTCACAACAGAATCAACTGTGTGAAAACAGAGCAGCACTGAATTAGACCATTCAGCTTTAGCTCTGAAAACAGCCTAATTCTAGGCTATCTGTCTATCTATTCTAGGTCTATCTTCTATTATCATGAAACAGCAAATACTGACTCATAAGGTGTTTTGAAATAATTATAACTTATTCTAGCAGGTTTGTTCAGCGTACACATSTAGCCAAGCAGAATAACTAGTTTCGGGTTATTCTAAACACTGATGTTTTACTAACACGTTACAACTGCAGACCCACCTGTGAGTCTCCCTCTAATGCAGCTTGTGCGTACATCCGCACTGAGAGCTCAAGGTCTTTAGACTGGTTCTGGTAACCATAGTAGTAGAAATCTCCCATTTTCAAATAGGCTGTGGAAGAAAACAGCAACAGATCATTTAAAGTAGTTGTAGAGACAGAATTAAACTATAAATGTGATGGAGAATTTAATAATAATTCTATTTAAAGCAGCATATGAAAAATAGAGATACTCCTTTTCTCTAATCGTCTCTTTACATCAGATTACCTCATGAAAACATTTAGCCTGGCTGAAATTTCTCTTAGTTGCTCTTTAATAGTGAATAACATTGCTAATTTTACAAAAACTGAGACTTAGAGACTTCATATTGTATTTCTCCTTCACTTACTAAGTGTGTCTTTGGGGGAACTGCAGCCCTACTATTTAGGTTAGCCCTACTAACTTATCACACTTAAAAACATGCTATTTAGGCGTTTGTTCTGTACTTGTCACTATGGTAGCCGTACCCTTCCCAAAAATACAGAATGCTTTGCAGAAGCTAATTTCATTAGTTTCAAAACAACCCAATTCCAGGACAACTGTAGGAGAAGACTTCTCCTGGTCTAAAAGGAAGTGATGGCTGGCAAATCTTTTATGAACATCTTTCTGATACTGCACAGTAAAGAAATGCTCCACCAGAGTGGGCACTGATTCAGACAGGAGCAAGCATGTCACTGCACTAAGCTACGCTAAAGAGCTCATAAAATTCCATGAGTGTGCCTACACTAGGCTTCCCCAGAATGGTCTGAAATACCTCAAAGCCTTGCCTGSTGCGTTGACAACATCAGCTACCTATAAATCCCATTTGTTTCTGGAGTGTACCACAGCAAAGCTCTTCCAGGAAGCACGGGTGGCATCTTGCCTGCCTGCTGTCAGTCACTGCCCAATGGCAAAGGCTGCAGACAGGCTACGTGGTGTGGCTGGCACCAAAGCTGAGTGCGTGGCACCCAAACGTTGCAGTGAATCCTAAAGAAGAGGGTTCCCCTTAGGCGTATCAGCTGAGTCATTCCAGCCCTGGCCCTGGGAGCACGCCAGCAATACGCAGTGGCCTTGAAGTCACTCTGTGCTGTGCTGACAGCGGAGCCCGGAGCCTCTGCTGCCAGGGTTCAGCTCCCTCAGGCCCAAAACCCACACAGGCAACTTGATCCTCCTCCACTACTGCAGACAGGTGCCTGAGATAAAACTCCCCATATGTGACTATGTGAAGAAGAGATAAAGAAATAAAATCCTTCCACTGCTGAAGCCAAGGAGTCTTCTGTCATTTACCTCAGTGGAACCACAGTCCTACTCCTGTGAGTCTGAACTTCCGAAGCTTCTCTAATGTCCGATTGCACCAGTAGATCTGTAGGAGTCCAGCCAAACTGTACCTTGCTAAGCAGGCTACAAACTCTTTTCAAGAGCTATCGGGATTGTGAATTCCTGTGGCTTTAGGCTCTATCAGTGTGGTATTTAGTTTCAATGCTGCTGTGTATTTCAACGAATAGCTTGAATTATTTTTACACTGCACTTGTTCACATGCTTACTACAAAGCATTTAAACTTTCTTGTGAGACAATCAGATCAATGTTTTCAAATATTGAGTAGCTCTTTCAAAAGCACCAAAATTACTTAGTCACTGGAGTCACAGATATATTAAAATTTAGGGCCAGAGAAAAAGTAACTAATATTTGAACAAACCTGCTATTCCAGAAAGGCCTATATTTTGTTTTAGAGAAACAGAGAATCCTTAAATTCCGCCAGGTAATCTGTGCCAATGTTAGTAAACTCTGTACCCTAACAGAAAAACTCATAATAAATTAGATAAGGAATCCTTTAGCCTTCATTAGTTTCTCATGACTCAGTTATGATACGGAAGTATATTGGCTTTTGGATTTTCTTTTTGATAAACTAAACAGCATGAACTCCTAAAGTCTACCGCTAATTTTTTAACCCTTGAGTCAATTGCTCAGGCTCCTAAATGTCTAGCCCTCTCTTGGAGCTCAACTTTTTTTTTTTTTTAATCCATTTTATCCCATAGACGGGACATTCTCAGAAAAACTGCTCTGAAACACACTCCTTAAATATATTTTTTCTGATATTCTTGTCAGAACACTCTAAAAAGGAAGTCCATGAAAAGCAGGGATTTCTCATTTAAAGATGACACTTATAAAAAACTGTGTAGCATTTTTCTAGAAGATCAATCACTGTGTCTTGTTATTGCAGAAAGAAGAGAGAGCAAAAAGAAAAAGACAGATTAGCTTCAAGCACATGGTGCAATTTGAGTATGGAGAAGACAGAAAATACAAAACTCCATGTCTGGCCTTTACTCTTCCCTCAACTTGCTCACTCATATAAAAGTTGTTACAAATGTAGTACTGGAAATATAAAACTGCACTCCTTTAGAGATCTGAAATCAGAAAGAGCTCCTTATACATACCAAATGAGGGCGCGTTGATTTGAGAAACAGAGAAATTATAGTATCTCCAAACACAATCGGTTGCTAGGTATTTTGTTGCTAGGTCCTAGAAAGAAAATAAATTCATTCATTTATATCACAGATAAGGTATGAGTATCACATTATCATTAATGAGTATTCCTTTCAGGATAATGTGCTGTGAATACATTTACTTACTGGTCTTTCTTCACAGATGTGTGCTAAATTTGACTGTGACACTTCAATTCCAGTTTCAGCCGCTAAAACATAATGCAGCAGAGCTTCATGCCTAGTGTTAGATAAAATAAATCAGTGAAAAAAATAACAAAAATCACAAGCATTTTAGTTACAGCTAAAAGGTACTAAAGAAATGGATACAATCACTTAGCAAAATTTGGGTACAAGGTTTAAAAGCAAGAGGCTGGCAAAGCCATGCAACAGCTACATCTACTGGCAACGCTTGGTGTAACAAACCTTGCAGGAGCTCAAGAATTTTCAATTTTCTCTCTTGTATTAAGGCCAGGGCAGCTCCAGTGAGCATTTGCTCTTTCGGAGTGCAAGACTGATGATAAAAATGAATTGATATTAAGCCCAATTATCTATTTAAATGTTTCAGAWAAAACTCACTTAAAAAATCCTCCACTTAAACTCTGTAATTCACACAGCTGTGTTAATATCTGTCAAACCAGAATCTGAGTACTTCTTTGGTATGTTTTATCCTTTTATTTCTACTATTTACCTTGTATGTTTAGATTATAAGCTCTGTGGAACAAGAAATGTGCAAGCGAACAAGCCCTAGAACAGTCTCAGTCACTCTACGGACTCTAGGCACTACTTCAAGTAATAAAAGCTAATTTATGCTAATAAAGCAAGTAATAAAAGCTAATTTTTCATTTGCAGCATAGTGTTTCAGTACTGCAGTACAGTGGTACAGCACTGCCTCTGATTCCAGAGGATAGTTTCTCTTTCATGTTCTCTGTCACTGATCTACTCAATATTATGAAGATTAAGTATTCAAAAACTAAAAGGTAGACTTTTTTAAAAATCATGTGTTTGGTTTTAAAAGTCTGACATATAAAAAAGGTCAATCTTTGTGTAGTTTTTCCTATCAAAGCTTCTAAGGGTCATGCTTTCAAGGACTGTCTCTACAACATAAGCTAAAACCATGGCAGGTTTTGGGGTTTGTTGGCATGTTTAACTGGAAACAAATAAGGTCACATATACATTTGACGTCAGGAGCAGGGATTTAAGCCAAGAAACTTGAAATAAAATTGATGAAAGCAGTTGCCCCTTACAGAATATGCAGGCTTAATCTCCTGTTTCCCAACTGCCTCTGCAAGATTCCAAATTCTTCCCTGTGTTTGTCTTGTAAAAATATCTGGAATAATGGAGACCCGGCACCACAGGACTAATTCATGATACCTAAGCTGGGATGTTAGTTCTAAACTAAAAAGAAACTTCTCCTAGAAATGGATTATTCCAAAATGATCCACTGAGCGTTTCCTGCAGTGAGTTCTTCTAAGTCTGAAGTATTAACTAACTGCTAGCAGGGGCAGGCTGTGTGACTATATGAACCATTGTCTTAATCAAATATGACAGTTTCTATGGTCTGACGCCTGCCCGTACAGAATCTGATGTTTATGCCTACAGGCAAAAATGGAGCATCAACTTGGAGGCTATTTTAAATCCTCTTGGCTCATTGGATATTGTTGCCTATTATGCTTTAGGGAACAGAGAATATTAACTATTTAAAAAAAAGAACAAATCTAATCTAACAGCCTGAGTTTTCATGACATGGGAGAACTTCTGCTGTCAATGTCAGTTTGGATTATTGGACAGTACACTGAATTCACTTGTAAAATGTCTTGCCTACTACTTGAGATTATGGCTGACTAAGTTCAGCGATACTGTGCGTGACAAGGCATGTCTTATCTCAGCATTATGTGTCAGTATTCCTTGCAGTGTATTGCTACTTCTAGCCGCCCTGAGGCTTATATCCCCTAGAATTTGTTTAAAAAAAAATAAAAAATGAAGAATTAGAAAAATAAAATGAGACATTAGTTTCACTGTTTTGGCTTTTACTCAGACTATTTCTTATGAAGTCCAGAACGGCCCCAGTGCAAAAGCATCATTTGCCTGCGTTGGGCTGATGCAGCATGAAATTCTCAACAATGTACTTTCAGAAACTCTCCCAAATTTCAGAACAGTGTGGGCCTTGTCAGCTATACCTAGTCAACATTCCACTCTATAAACTCTTTTCCACTTGATTCTCTCCGACTTGTTGAATTATGCCTTGGATTAATTCCTATTTCCCTTTATGTCAATAGGTGTTTTGCCACCGATTTCAAGGTGCTACAATTTGTATTTTGAGGTGATGGCCCAGTGTTATTTTATCATGCTAGTACATAAATAAAAAATAGAAAAGGAACTTGAAGAGAACAAAAGGAACGTACCATGAAAGTTCCAGATAAGCATTGAGAGCTTTTCTGATGACATGCCCTAAGTAGCCATTCTTCTCTGCAACGTGTTTTGCCCAGCTGTAGAAAAGAACAAACAATAATAAACGAATAGCTAACCCCCAGTAATGTTATCCCCATTCACGTTGACTCGAAGGACAGGAAAGGATGTGAGATCATTTAGCCTGACTTCTCCCATAAGACAAACTACGGGATTTCACAGTAATTACTGCATCAAGCTTTTAACTGTTGACTGAATGAGAACATATTTGTTCATACATCTCCACAAGTGTATCAGAGATATATTTTTTCTTTGCAAAATTACTTTTTCTTTTTCTTTGAAGAAAACAAAGTGCTGTAACTATTCATCACCCTTTTTGTTGATGGAAAATATCAATTCTACCACATCAGGAGCTTGATATCTCTTGATGAGCAAATATGCCTTGGTTTGTTAGACAGCACCTGGATTTTTTTTTTTTTCTGGAACAGCTCAGAGACAGTGTACCTGCAAATACGGAGGTTCACTAAAAGTACTCAGCATCTCTGAAACCTGCTGGATATTTAGATAATACACATATTAATGTGGATCAAACTTAACTGCAGGGGAATCTCTTCTCAGGGAGGAAAGCACCATGCAGTAAAAGATATTTAGACTATGGACTTAAAAATCGCCAATAGTCAAAGTAACCCAACCAGAAAAACATTCTCCTTTAGCAAATGGTTTCATTCCTCACATTACAGCTTTTTCTGGATCTCTTGGGAAGTCTTCCATATTTCCTGTGATGTAGTACAGTGAGCATCGTAACGTCCCTTCTATATGTCCCCCTTGGGCAGCTTTATAGAAATATTGTGCAGCTACTGTCTGTGAAAAAACAAGACACAATTAGCAATGCTGCATTATTAATGCTTATTAAGCTTTGTTTTCAAGGTCTCATTTCATTAAATAAAAAAAAGGCAATTGGCTAGAGAGACCAGGTCAGTTTAACTACTTTTAGTGTAGTTAGGTGAAATGATTTCCTCTGTTCTAACTTTCTAATAGTTCAGGCTGGAAAGAAGTTTTTTAAAAACTGGAATTCTGCTAATATATTGACTTTCAGACAGAAAGGTATATAAATGAGTAACAGGCACCTGGCAGCATACAAGTCTTATGTGTGCTGACAAAAGTAGGTCAATGATTCACTAGTAGAGAGATTAATAATGGACCCTGGAGTAGAGAGACAGAACAGGACTTTTCTCCTGGAGATGTCTAAGGGAACGCTGGGATGCTGAGGAGCAATGGCACTTCCCAGTGTGTCTTGCAGTGCACAGCGACAGCTCCCAAGCCTACGAAACTGACTGATAAAACATAACACAGGCTGAGCAGCAGGGCCAGGGCTGCAGAAGTGGGAGGGCTGTGTGACTCTCCATGTCTAAGCCTCAGAAAAAGTAACCTGCAACGCAAAACAAAGCAGCATACAGCCTGAGATAAGTTATTTCAGGAACTTTTTAACCATCAGCATCTGTTTTATGTGAGTGATCATGGGCTTCAGAATATCCTTACTGTGCTGTTGTGCTCTATGTGCTGTTTGGTCATAAACTACCCACATAAGGCATTTTTGGCAAAGTTACTTACAGGAAGTATAACCAAAGTAAATCGTTCCTGTTAGGGAAAATAACTTTTCTCACTGACACATTCAAAATTAAATAAATAGGCCATGTCACAGAAGGACAAAATAAAATACTGTAGTCTATCAGGATTATATTAAAGAATTACATTTTGCAAATCTAGCTTGAAGAACTTTCCACACGATGCTGAGGTTCACAGAAGTTATACGAATGTAGCATAACTGTTTAGAAGACCTTCTGTTCAGGGATAAGCTTCTGCTGCTTTTATTTATTGTGGGAAGCATCCTTTCCCATAAAGTACCAGAGAATTCACTGGGACTTCTGCTGACCTGAGCAGCTACTCTGCTTGAGTCACAGTGGCAAAATTAAGGTCCTTAAGAAGGTTTAAAATCCAAGACCTTTCTATTTCTATCTCAAAATCAATTTTGTAGGCATTTTTTATGCAATTTGTTGTATATTCTGCAATGGTCCACTTTGAAGGCATGAGAACGTGAGAGAAACTGAATGGATCAGATGATGTGAGAGCACACAGAATGCTGGTTGGTGTTAATGGAAGGAGGAAAGCAGAGGTAGCCCCTGTCGCTAAATCTGCACCTGTTTTGTTCCTAAATTAATGGAACACAAAGACATGCATGACTGAGATATCTGAGTAACATCTCTCAAAACAATCTGACTGAATTTCCCAGTAACACTGTTCTCTGTGATAAAAAGTATTAAAATCTGACTCAGAGTGAACACAGCAACCTCAAAAATGAAGCCCAAATTTGTAAATTGGGCCCTGCTATAAAAAAAAGTACCATTAAATATTTACTCACTTGATTTCTACCAGGCACTCCAGGGAAAATCCCATCTAAATAAAGGACACCAAGGTTGTACGATGCATCTGGATTTCCCAATTCTTCAGCAATTAACCAGTGCTTGGCTGCATTTCTGTAGTCTCTTTTAAAATTGTGGTAATACCATCCCAATCCGTTCACTGCCTGGGGCAAGCCCTTGGGGAAAGAAAAGAGCAGGCTGGGGTCACGCACTTGGTGCTGCTATGGATCACCTTGTGGATCCATGATGCTGCTATGGATCAACCTGCTGTTGGACTGTGGGCATTTGGTGAGCTTGCCTGTCCAGCCAAAATTCCACCCATCTGGGACTAAGGGATACAAAAGTTTGCTGGCTTTTTTGTGCTTTTCTTCCTTTAGGCCTCACGCCGTGAGCAAACCCTCTCCAGGCAAGGGACAGCAAAGACATTTCCCTCAGAGTCTGTTGGGCTGTTCATTAAGGAATGGTTCCACCCTGAAATGCAACTCTAGCATCTTCTATAGAGTCTCGGCCCTGTCTGTACTCAGATTTGTATTTGGTTATTAGCAAAGCCCTACGGACACTGTCAGTAGTTTAACTAGTTCGGGGTTTAGAGCTAGGAATGTAGCCAAGGTCTAGGTATGGTTATGTTCTTATACAAAGCAAGCTCACTAAGAATATGGCTTGGCTTATCTGACTGTACTAGATCATTAAATGGAGTGAGGCTCCTTTCCTCTGCTGTGCCCCTCAGTGTTATCCCCAACCCTGGAAAAAGTAAAAGGTTTTGGGACATCCGTGTCTTCTCCTTGAAGTATAGATGACAAGGGGAGAGACAATGAGTACAGTCTTTTGCTGGTCACCAGCATCCACCTGGAAGAGTTCAGCTACTAAGAAGGCAATAATTCTAAATAGAGTGAACTATCAATAGTCCCAGTGAAGACAGGGGAGAACCAACTATTTACACACAATTATGATAGTATGCATTTTATATGTATCAGGGTTCATTATTATTAGCACCTGCTACAGGATGATTATGATCAAATATTTATTATATTTTACCTTGGCTGCTGCTTTCTTCATCAATTCTAAAGCAAGTTTTGTGTTCTTTTTCACACCTTGACCCTAAGAAATGGATAGGTGAAACAATCATTTTTTACAAATACAGAATACAAGCTGATGAAAATTCACATATACTCATTCAAAATGCATTTTTACATTGAGTCTGTTATTTACTAGGGCTTATTCAGCTCTAAAGAGTTACAATAAAAAAGCAGCTTTGTGCCAATCATTCCTTCACAGCTTTACACAAGCTCAATGATCCAGTTTAGGAAAAACAATTTCACTAGTTGACCCAAATGATTTTTATGGGTAAATAACATCATATTTCTTTATGTTTCAGTAATTAAAGAAGAATGAGTAGCATCAATAGGTTCACAGATTGTTCACAATTTGGCAGTGGATAAGAGCTCTCACCTTTCCTGAAAAAGGCTGTTGGGGTATCTCTAGAGGACATACATAGATGTAATGCTGATGACACTCATACAAAAAAATTGCAGACACAGATCAAACAGACCAGGAGGCTCACCCCACTGTCAGGGATGCTCAAAATTAACAGAAGCAAAACTTGAGCAAGCATTTTGTATAGAATAGCCCTCCACAGGCAAAGGAACGAGGTGGACATCTAAGAGGTCTTTACTAACATCTCTAATCTGCAGTATACTAGATTGTCTTATGGGCCACACTGCTTAGCTGACACAGTTTATCAAGACTCAGGCAGGGTTATGCCTGCAAGTTTAGCCTGTGTAATCTGCTGCTTCTAGTTCAGAAGGCCCAGCTGCATGGGGAGACTGTTAATTCCTACTCAAACAAAATTTGTGCTTAGAGATCTAAGAAAGGACATTCTGAGAAACAATCTAACTTCCACCTACATCTTTACACCTAGACCTATGCCTACTAGCTGGTTAGATCTTCAGGGGTGCCAAGTCACTAGGAAAAATGAGGGTCTATGATTTCGGTGGGATTTTGATCTTGAATCTGGCTAGGAATAAAGTGACTAAACTGGTTTTAACTTACTCTTTTTTGTATTTTTGTGCATATCTGGTAAAAATTAGTATTAGATTCATAACTATTGAGTGATTTTCAGAGCTAATCTAAAAGCACTGTGTATGCTCTCACAATGTATCACTGCAGATAAATTATAAATGTTCATATATGTGAAACATTTATAATTTATCTGCAATGACACATTTTTTACTCAAAGGAATGATTTTTTGAAGTGAAAACATGAAACATGACTTACTTTAAATAACACAATGGCATAATCATATATTAACACTGGATCTTCTGTTTCTATTGCGCCCTTTTCATACCATTCTATTGCTGCTTCAGGATTTTTTGCGACTCCCTGTTGGCCCCAAAACAGCATCTGAGCCAATCGTTGCTAAAAGAAAACAAGGTAAACATCAGTGTAATAAACGTTAGCATTGAACCTGGAACTGAAGGAGCAAACTTTTGTAGTCTTAAATGGATTTCAGTTATGTGAGGAAAGTTTTATGTTCTAAACAGTTTGAAAACAGTTGTTTATCAGGAAAGTTCAGAGAGGGTTTCCAATGGTCAAATGTACTGATAACAGACCTACAGGAGGTTTGGCTTTTGCAGGTGTCAGTACTGTGAAAGTCTGGCTTGATTTAAGTGTAGAAGTAAATGGTAAAGGCACTGGTAAATGCATGCAAATGCCTCGGTATTACAACATACGATGCCAATCTGAGACCAGCAGCAGCAACTGCACAGTGTCAAATACACACCAAAGATCAGAGAAGGAAGTTGCAATTCTAAGTCTTGATCACCCTTTCCTTTTGCCTTGCATCATTCTTAGGGCTGTTTGCATGGTCACTGGATATTGTGAGACAGAAACATGGGAAATAGCTCAAGCTCACAAGTAAGATGTAATTCTGAGTGGGAAGAGAGCAAGTCGGTCCTCCCCAGTAACATTCCTATGTACTCTGCAGATGTACATACGCAACATGCATATAAAACCAAGAAAGGGGAAATGTATTACTTTGTACCTGCGCAGCTGCATTTCCTCTTGTTGCTTCATGTTTTAACCACATAAAGACATCACCATTTTCTTTTGTTTGAGCTTTTAGCAGTTCATCATCCATCAGCCTCACAGTTTCAACAAATGCCTGAGAAGCAGATGAACAGAAGGAAACCATTGCACAATGAATTCGTACACCTGTCACCAAATGAAAATGTTGCCTTATCCTTAAAAACTTGTGCTCAATTCTGGGTTTTAAAATTCTCACTATCCCTTTGCTGGCCAGTGCATTAGGGAACATCCTTACACCCAGTGTAAAACCATTTGCTGTTTTTTTCAGACAGATCATTTACACTGACCCTTTCAATCTTTCAAGAGTTTGTGTAGCAGACTGGCATACAGACAAGCCCTTCCTAAACAAGACTCACTTTTCTGTCAGTCTGCTTTCTCAATGCAATCGGGCAGAGACTCCCAGGATAACAAGCTGAACTGCTCCTAGGAATGAGAACTATGGCAGCGAAGAATCTTTGACTTATTCAGGACTCTTCCTCTAAAGCACCACAAGGAGTTATTTTTTCCAGAGACATATAATTTGCTTTAGAAAAAGAAGATAAAGAAGGTAGAAAATAAAATGAAGGAATGATACAGAGACAGAAGGCGCTCTTTTTCATCACCGGAAGTTGGAGGAGCTCATTAAAAAAATAATTCCTGACTTTAGGCTCTAGAAGTTGTAGACATATCCCCAAAATGGGCAACTGGAGTCATACTTTGAAAGAAAGTCTTGTATGAGAAAGGAAAAAAAAAATCAGAGAAGAAGGAAAGAGGGATAAATAACTGCACATATGGTCTTGGCAAGTTTCACATGAGAAAACAACTCTGAGAACTGAACTCATGGAATATTTGGAGACTTGCAGTTTCCAAACTTCCTACTGGTAACAGAGACTGCAAAAGCACCACAATCCCTCAAGTAACTGAAAAGCTGTGAGAAACCTAACCAAGCCAAGCTTTCTGTGATGTTATAGAGTGAAAAGTCATGGTGAAAAGCCAGGTCATAATGTGACTCTGCTATACTATAACTAAGGTAAGACAGGCTCAGGATCAATGCTGGGGGCAGCAGTACAAAAATGTAAATCCACTCTACACCACAAAGGAATGCCAAGATGCCAACAACAGAACAAAACTTCCTAGTTTTATATGCACTTAATAATGGCAAAGAAGTGCTTTTGTTTCCTAAACTTGCAGCAAAAGCAATGATATTTACAGAAGGAGGCTTTTTAGTTTGTACAGAAATATCTTTTAAAAAAATCAAAACCAGGCAACTGATAAGCTAGCAGAAAGCTTAATGAAGACCTGCTGTAAGATAAAGCTTTCTTATCTAGGTGGCTCTCTGTCAGTTTTCAATTAAAATCTATTTTTTTTCTACTACAATACTCAATAATAATTCTTTCTGATAGACCTGGACTCTAGTACTGGCCTAACTTGTTAAGTATTTCTACGGATAAAGACATGTTGTCTCGTGTTCAGCAACTACTTCTGAAATGATTTTATTGTTAACTTTATCTCCTTAGATAGATATTAAACAGCCAAATCTTTTATATTTGATTATAGAAAAGATATACGTAGGGAAAGGACAATTCATCTTTCACTCGAACTTCACAAAGTTTGGCTATTGAAGTAGCAGACCAGACAACAATCATGTCCATTTAAATTAATGAATAAGAAACTGGGCGAGGAAATAGGGCCCAAGAATAAGACTTAGATTTTACTGAAAGATAGGCATGTGGATAATTCTGGGGATTTAAGCCTAGCTTTGGATTCCCCCTTCCTACAAAATGAATTAATGATACTTACACATAATTTGGGGGATTCTGTAAGGATTAGATGAGTTAATGTTTGTAAACCATCATGAAGAAGGAAATGTTCTGTCTACATGATTAATATTAACATATGAAAAGTCATTTGCATAGAGAAATTCGGGTACACTTAAAACTCTTTTACCTGTTCCCCTGTTATTGTGTGTTGATCCAAGGATGTCTTTATTGCAATATTACTGTAATAAGCATATGACAGCTCCAAGTCAAGTGGATAGTTATTAATGCCTTGGTAATGTTTATAGCCAAGATTCATCACAGAAAGTCTCTCATTCCCCTGAGCGCCAACCAAACTATACAGCAGTCCCTGGCAAAAATCAACAGACATAAATAAGAGTGAATTCACTGCACATCTCACAAGTTTATCATTTTGGTGGAGATTTAAAGGCTGTATACAAAGAAGAGAGTGCTCCTAATAGTAGCAGATATACTAGCTATATCATGTAAACACAGAAACAGAATCCAGCATAGCCCTGAAGTCTGTTACACATATAGAAAGCTTTGAAAGAACAACTACACTCTCTAACTACTTTTCAGGTACCGCCCTTACTCTGCCACTGAGTGTGCAGCGATTTTTTTATGCCACTATATCATAGCGTTAAGCTCTCCTAAAATATTTTTTTCAAAAATATGAAGGTGCTTCCTGAGTCTGACCAATTTTAGACAACTACAAGCAATCTAGGTGCTTTCAGAAGTCACTATATTTAGTAACTTAATTAAACTTTTTAAAAGCAATGATTTAAGTACTAACATTTTGGACTGCAGTGGACCGGCAGCACTCGCACAGCCAGCTATCAGGTCTCCACTTAGGAAACAGTAACTCCTTAAGCACTCTTATTTGGACACTTCTAATTATTTGACCATATTCTCAGTGCCCCATTTTTGCACAATATACCATGGGACTTCTTTCCCAACTGCATTATGCAACCTTTTCACTTTAGGAGACTCTCCTAAAGTGAGACCTTTTCATACCCGTCTGCAATTGACTGTGGGTGACTCAAGGGCCATTCCCTCATCCTATCTCCTCAGTGACTGGGAAAAGGCTATGTTCCACACTGTTCACTTTACCACCTTCTCTAGGTCTTACTAAACCATTTCTTTGCTTATTCTGGATCAACAGGATAAAGGCTCCTGCCATAAAGACTTCACTGCCATTGGGCTATTTAAAAGCAGCTGTATCGGGGAACCCCTTCAGTCACAGCCTGAAAGGGGATCTGGTGATCAGATGAGGCAAGAAAAGCCATTTCCACTTCACTTTTTTTTCTTCTAATGAGCCTAAATTTATCCCATTTTATAAACTGCCATTAAAAGGTAATTAATTTCACAGACATAACTAAACGTATTAAGTATACTACCTTTGAACGATCCACAGGCACACCTAGCCCCGTTTCAAATATAACTGCAAGGAAATAGGAAGCCTTATGGTATCCACAGCAACTGGAATCCACCAAGAGAGGGATAGAGGAGCCCATATTGCTTAAGCCATCTGCACTGGATAGACCCTTTGCAACCTTCTCAAATATCCTCCAGCCAACTTCTAGAACTGTATCATTTTCATCTTCTAACACTAAAAACAAAACATAGGATGCACAGTTATTGCAAGAGTTTAAATCAGGCATTTATTTCCCCTTTTTAATTCAACTTTACTGAGTCAGATTTTGCTATTCCTTCTCAAGCCGAACAGCATTTTCAATGCAGACTGCCAAAATTTCCAGAGATGCAAGGAATTATTGAATAGGAATGGTGAATCAAAATCAAAAAGGCTATCTCAAAGTAACTAACCACTAGAAACATAACTATGTCTGTATTTATGCCTTCTACTTCATAAGCCATCCTCATTTGCAATGCAACATGTAAGCTACATGACACTCCTTTGCTAAATTAAGTGATATGAAAAAAAAATCTGCAAAACATGAACTGAAGTCAAAGCATGCCAACCTATATGGCATGTATTGCAGAGTTACTTTGGAACAGTAAGATAAAATATGATTACCATCTGGTGAACTGAAATCCATCTCTTTCAACAGTTTGAACAAACTCTGGTATTTTTCCCTGAGTTCTTTTCCCCACATGAAGGCATCACATTTGGACTTTTCTCCATATTTGTGAATCTGCTTTGAATAATAGTTTTCATAGTGACCTAGAGAAAATGAGGTATTTAAGACCTGAAAACTGGCTTGGCTGGTATTTAAAACAAACTTCTAGTAGAAAAAAGATGTTTTTAGGATAAATTAAATATTCATGGACAAAATAGGCATATCTTTAACGCAAAGCAGTGTTAAAAACTGATACAGCTAGCACAGGTCACTTAGAAATACAGAAGATAGACACACTTTATTCCATAATCTTGTCACAATGCAAGTAATCAAATTCTAATTGGAAAGATAAACTCGTGTTCAGCACACATTTAAGGTGTGTTACCCTTCTTTCATTAAATAAAGTGGTTGCCTTGGTATAAACCTGTCAATTACTTCCCATCAGGCAACTGTGGAAGAGATACTCTAGCAAACAATGTACAGTTTTGCGAAAGGACTTAAAATACATGTGCCTTTTGGTCATTTGGGAATTAAACAGAGGAAATGAAATGTAACAGCTTTACATTTTAGCTTGAAAACATTTCTTTTTCCTTTTATGTGYCTGCCTTTTTACAGGAGAAAAATCAAGAATATGATTTAAATTTGTATTCCACGGCACGAAAGCTTTTGCAGAAACAAAAACACAGTTTTAGCCAACAGTAATGAGGCTAAACCCCTTCAAATTGCTTCCCCCCCCCCCTTTTATGTGTATAGCCAAATTTAGGTTTACTTTTGATAATCACTATCCAGTCTCTGGTAAAAGAAAACAAAAGAGGTCTCCAAAGATGACAGTTAAAAATATATATCTCACAGATCAATACTTACAATCTTTTTGCACAGGTTGGCCTTGCCTTACAATGTGTGTGTACCCAGAAACTATTTCTTGAATGTCCATGCATCTCTCATAGTAGAGCTCAATTTGTTCCGTTGCTTCTTTGTCATAAAGAGGGTTAGAAATCTAGACAAAGGCAAATAATGGAAAAATGACAACTACTCTGTTGTTGTTGTTCCTGACAAACTTGTTGTTTCTCAGGGAAGAGATTGTTCACAACAAAGCTGTATTATGTTCATGTGCCAGCTAACCTGATGCTGACCGCAACAGACTATGGCCTTAAAGAGTTAGCATAATCCAAGATACAGTGGATGAATTTCCAATCTCAAWCAAGCCAATGGGACTTTTACCACTGGTTTCAACAAAACCATAAATTAAACAAATATGTTCAATACTGCATCATCAAAAACTCTGAGAAACTGAGCACTACTGAAATATAGGTCCTTATTTATATGCAGATTTAGGAACATTGCTTTCACATCCACTTCTAGAAGTCTTGTCTTTTAGCATTTGAAGCAGTACCTAACTTTCCTAGATTTCAGTGGAAAATGCTCATACATTGGTTATATATTCCCAAGTTCTATTATGCTTGATAGCAAGTTTATCACTTGGTAAGAGCTTCAGTAAACAAGAAGGTCCTGTGTCTGTCTGCATCGAACACTCTTATGAGCCCAGTGAAATTTCCCTAGGTAAAAGAAAACCATAGCTGGCTGCTAACGCTTAAACATTGTCAAATACTGCTTTTGTTTACCCGTTCTGTTTCCAGCACATTAAGACGATAGTATTTCACAGGTCCAAAGAATGCTTCAATACCATTTGCATACCCACTGCCTCCAAGAACAAAATATCCAGCGGTGTCATCATAATAGAAATCTTCCCTAAAACTTGAGAACATAGGAGAGAAATAAACTGGCTATCAGGAGGTACTATGAAAGAAAAAGAAATTGATATCTCCTAACTTTGGTAACTGGCAGCCTTAAGTTCATTGCCAGCATCTATTTCTTTTTCCCATCTGTTTACTCTCAAAATCCATTCTGCAATCTGGTATGGTAAGTTCTGGAGTAGATTTAAGAAATACCTTGATTACAAACATTAAAACAACAGGGTGTTTTCTTTTGCTGACACTGAAGGTGAAGTTTTATGCACCATTAAACAACCTCAAAGATTTCAGTTTCACCTCTCCCCTGTACTTCTCTGTAAAAATGGCATGAAAATTTAAGTTCTCTGTCTCTTGTAGTTACTATCTAAAGATTTAGTTTCCAGTCTGTAAACCACAATGGGGAAGAAAAAGAACAACACTGAAATCTGCCATGCAATTTATTATTATATAGTTTCCATATGAAAAGGTTTTCTTAATTATTTATACAAGAGAGAGTCCGTTTTAAGTTAGAGTGAAAGGAAATTATATAAGATCTATTTCTAAAAAATGGCATATGATTCAGTTGCTTAGAATCAAAGTTAGGGCAAGAATAATAAAACCAAAACCTCTTGATAAGAGAGTTACGATGATCATGCCAGCGAAAATCAAAGCAGATTTTGCTACCTACCGAAGCAAAGCAGATAATTTCAGTGGTAAAATCCCCTAGTTCCCTCACAGCAATAGCAAAACTTCCCTTGACTTCAGTGAGGCCAGGACTTCATCCAAAGACTGATCTCAATGCTCCCGACCTCAGTTTTAGTGGGGCTTTGGGTCAGACTCCAGTACTGGATTGTGCAACATCAAATAACTCATATTATCAACAGAAATGTTCAGATCTTGTCCAATGTAAACACAGTAATGCATGCTGTTTTTGAGAGTGTAAGAGCAGAAAGAGAGCACTGACATTTCGAGAGTCATCTACAATCTCAGTTAAAAACTTGTACCCCCCCTTCTCCACATCTGAACACATACACATATTACTTGGCAAAGGGAAAAATGCTGCTTACATAAAAGACTGATGATGATGCCTTTTCAAATTCTTCCCAACACTGCTTACTTCTATCTAAAAGAATATAAAATATTAGTTATAATAGACTAAATATTACAAGGTATGTTGTTTAAGCCACATAACACTCAATTTTGAAAATCACAGCTGCAGCTTATTGTATCTCCTCTGTGTTAAAGGGGATGATGTCACTATCTGATTTATGTTGGGAAAGTTTAACGGAAAGCATTGGCACTGGTCTGTCCTAGCCAATAGTGAG
This sequence comes from Apteryx rowi, assembly GCF_003343035.1. Classification (NCBI taxonomy): domain Eukaryota; kingdom Metazoa; phylum Chordata; class Aves; order Apterygiformes; family Apterygidae; genus Apteryx; species Apteryx rowi. Next base: position 560,260 of record NW_020449653.1, on the reverse strand, counting down.
AGAAGAAAAACAGCAAGAATAGCACAGATGTTGCCTACTTCAGCTATTTCATTCCTGTGTTCAGTTATGAGACATTAGTATTTTGCTGAAGCTTTCGCTCTTCCAAAGTGTTAAAGACAGTTTTGCTTATGTACTGGAGAGACGCTAAATTAAGAGAATATTGATCTTTTCAAAAAGCTCTTGCTTACAGGTGAAGAATGGCCTTAAGGCTAAAATAACACACCCTGACTTAAAAAAGTCTGGGTTGAACTCCTACTTCTACAAGAGATGCACTAGGTAGACTTCCAATGCCAGAATGGTTAAAAGTATTTGCATACCTGAAAAGGAGGCTAAGATGGGATTTTCAGATATGTTGGTGCTTTCAAAAGCTGTCTAAGAACTCACATAAGCACCCTGCAAAATTATTTGAAGTGCCTGGGTACCTTTAGGGATTCATCTGCATCTTTAAATGCTCATAAAATCTGGCTCTCCATTTTTTGATGCCTCAGTTCCCTAGCCTTCCCTAATTCAGGTGTTTCGCCTAAGGTCATGCTGGACTAATGTATCTAATGGATGACTGTGAAATAAGTGCCTAAATAAGGAGATGCTTGTGTACCTTTTGAGGATTTAATAACTTGCTCCAGAAAGACACGACAATAAGATGGAACTGAACCACAGCTTCATCTGTCCCAGAGAATGGCTCTAAGTACTGGAATGTTTTTTAGTTTGGCTCTACTTCCTCTTCTTTCAACAAAAGTGCTGATTAAACTCGTTGTGGCTACCTTATTTCATCCAGAAGTGCAAATTATTTGACTATAGGTTTTACCTCATGCCTGAGTAAATTCATTCTGCCCTCTGATTGAAGAATAATTTTTTTAAATTTAATCTTACAAGCAATCATCAAATTCCCAACAGGAAGGCACTAATATACCTTATGTCAACACTGATAGCAGCAATTACATTTGCACCTGAAGCTGAGCTTCAGTCCATATGCTCTTCCTTTTCCACAAGCTTAAATTATAACTACACTTTAAACAAGCAGAGAAAGACAGTTCTGATTGCACAAAACACTTATTTCACTTCTCCCTTTAACAAAATCCTTAAAAAAGACGTTATATTAAAAATAATTGTACATTTCTACCTGATTTTCTTGCAAGACAAGTCTGCTCTATGGAACTTTGGCTCTGTTTCACCATTTACATGTTTAAATGTAGGTGGGGTACAAGAGGAATGGCAGTAGTTCAGACTACGTTGCTCTCTCTATTTCAGCTTTATCAGTCTTTTATCTCATACTTCCAATTTGTTTCAGTTGTTCTGCTGATTAATTAGCAATTATTTTTATGATGCAAAATGAAATCAATTCAGTCGTTTTCAAGGAGAAAGAAATTGAGAGAAAAAAGACTGGAAACATTTTTGATGATTTTCACATTCTAGCAGGAGGCAGAAACAAGAACTTGGGCAGGGAGACAGACTTGTTTTCAGAGCTGCTTTTGGAGGTTCTTGTGAAAAACAACTGTGATTTATTAAAATGTAAATTATGTATTTGATCTACCAGAGAGGGATGGTGCAATATTTTTCTGTCTTTTAATGGCAAGCAATCCTATGCTGCTTAGTCAAATATGCAAAACTTAGGAAACTGCACATGCCTTCTGCTTTTTTTCCTATGCTAAGTAAAAGTGACTGGAATACAGAGGTATGTTTTTATAAGAGTAGACTTTAGATTACCAAAAAAACGTTAGTTTTAGTGGAACATGTTGTTACTTTTCCTGCTGTTAGCAGCAAAACTATGCTAACAATAACATCTAGTCAAGAGGCCTGCTACTGTACACGGAAGTCCAGACACTTAAAATTTCATATCAGGATGGTAAAAACATTTGAGCCTCTAAGTCCCAGGCCCTAGGGGCTATTCACACCATGTAACTTTAAGTATCTAAGTAAGGTATCTAGCTAGGAACCCTGGTTGCCTATAGAGTCTGAAGTCTGCGGACAGCAACTATGTATGAGGATACCCACTGAATATATACTAATTCTAGGCTCTTACCTTAAGCATCTAAGCCAATTTCCCAAAGTTGGGTCTGAACATATCCAGCCAATTTCTAATTCGGGGGTTTTCACTTTTTTGCTGTGTGAACATGTGCAAACTACACTATTTCTCTCAGCCTTAGCAGTTAAAACGGTTGTCAGAGACATAATCAAATTAGACAAATCTCAGTCTTGTTCCTGTAGTTCATTAGCACACATACCTCTCCACCCTTAAAGGAGAGATCCAGTCGAAACCACTGCCTCAGAGGAAGGCTGAAGCTAGTTTTCACTGCAAGATCATCTCCTCTAATGAGGTGCATCTGAATATGGACGTAACCTGACAGAGGAACAATAAGGTTAAAAAAAAAAAGGAAATAAAGTTCACAGCAATACTGACTGACATTAAGAATGGGTTTCCTATAGTATCATTCAGAGTGATTCCACCCTCTTCAGCACCAACAAAGATCCGGGGACTCACCAAGCAATACATCCATTCTAACAGAATCACAGGGAACCATGCTCCGTATTTCAGGTACATATACCAGATGCTAATGCATGGGCTCCCACATGAAATTATTGAGTCAAACCAACTTGTCTGAAGGATAAACCCATGCTAAACTTAAGACAAACAAGAAAAGCACTACAGTTGATCTCAACCACCAGGAAGCAGACTTGACTTCCAGCAAATAGCAGAGAAGAACAAGGGACATTAGTATTTACCCAATGCACTACTGTTAGCATGCAAGAAAAAGTGCAATGAACAGGTACAAGATGACTCTAGGCCCTATTACTTGGAATTGCAGAAGTCAGACTCACGGTCTGAGTTCTTAAAAGCAGAATAAGCTATTATGTTAATCTAGTCTAACGCTGTGAGTAGAACAGGCTCTAGAACCTCTTCAACCAAATCTTATATCAAGCCAATAACTTCTAGTTGAGTTGTCATTTTTGTTTGCTCTTTAAAGAAAAGTTTTTAATGGAAATAATATGAATAATGGAAAAGGTACCACAGCCCTAGGTCAACTATTCTAATGATTAATTATCTGGACTGGTAACATGACAGAGAAAATAGAAACAGCAAAAATAACAGAAAGGAAGAGATTAGTTGTGAAACTTTTGAGAGGGGAAAAATGTTATGTCTTATGAAAGAACCAGTTGCCTCTCAAGCTGTTTTTGAATCAGGGAATTAGACTGAGCTTCTTGAACATTACGTTATAGGAGAGAACTTGAACCATTTGGACTTTCTCTGAGGCTGTTCCAAATTTTCTTTAGGAAATAAGAATTGGGCACAATATTACAATATTAATGAAGGCTGTCTATCAAGAAAGGACTGTTTAATCCCAGTATATTTTCCTGATCTACAAGATTCAGTCCATCCTCCTGATAGTACAGACTGCTCTTGAAGAAAAAAAACAGAAAAGGGAACAGACATTTCTTGAAATTAGCCAAGATTAGATGGTTATGTGACTATTTTTCAGTTTTACTCTATTAATATAGTAGCTATTTTCCTTTTCAGACATAATGGACAAAAAGAAGCAATTCACAAGCGATCAGTTTCACAAAATAGGTCTGATAATGTATTTATAAATGTTGTTCTTAGACACAGGTCTACAAAGATTACATTGGTCCCTTCAGAAGGCCTTTTACAATATTACTTACCTTCCTCATTTAGAAACACAGCAGGAGTACTATACATTTCTTTTGGATCAATAAAATAGAGTATACCACACAGATCCATTTCACAGTAATGCAGTAAATACAGCCAGATTGAAATTGTGAACCTGCATGAGCAAAAAGAAACAATCAGTCCACTCCTGATGAGAAATCTCCCTTTGGTTTTTAAAACCTCTGTCATTTGAAAAGCATGCATTCCACTTGAACTCAGCAAACCTGTTTTACACATGTAATCTTCAGGACAGGACACATTCTATACAGTAAAAATCTGCAGAACAGAAGTACCTAAGATTTTTGGATCTGTGACCTCCTCTTACCTGTGCACTTTTGTGGTACTGACATGAAAGGAAAGGAAGGGAGTGTAACCTGAATCAGTTCCAGAACGGTGGATCTGAGCTCTGGCCAGACCCCACATCAGCAGAGAACTGAAAAAACAACTGAKACAACTGCAAGTCAACCTCATGCAATCAGACTCCAGGACAAAATCCCCAAATGGATGTTCTTATAATTTTGATTGTGGAAATCAGTAAGAACTAAGCTATCTCTTCTATGCTAAATGCCAACTGTGGAAATGTGCTTGGGAAAGGCAGTTAAAAATGAATCCAGCCTCTGGGTAGTACAGATATGAACAGCTGTCACAGAGTTATCACAGGATATATAAAGGTGGAGCCTGTGCAAACTATGGAGTTGTGGCGAATAAAAAGCAAACCAAAGACCCAATAACCCTATCTACTGAGCAAATTCTGTACAAAGCTGGAGTGATTTCACTGACTTTGATGACATTACAAAGCAGATTTGCTGAGGCACTAAAAGCAGAATTTATACCACAGTATTTGATTTTAAGGAGCTCCTCTGTGCCAGACTAGAACTGCTTCCAGTGCTATTAACAGGAATGTGACCACTTATTTCCATAAAAGCAAAGCTAGGACAATGCCGAATGCTTTTGAAAACCCTAACTCCAGTGGGTTATAACCAAACAAAGATTACAATTATTATCATCTCCTGATAAAGAAGTTCTCTTTTCTTACTGACTTTTAGGAGATATCACTTGTATTTTGTATTTCTACAATTAAGAAAAATGTCAATATTTGTTTATTTATAGTAGCTTAGTATTGGGTCAGCTTGCCTTGTTTCCCTTGAGAAAAATTACAAAACATACAGTACCTTGTATCTTTACCTAAACGAAACCAATGTAGGCCTGAAAGCCTGACAGCTGCTTTCCACTTCAAAAAGTGCAAGCATGGTGAAGTTTTCCCTAATAGAGTCTACACCTTCTGTAGCTAATAGTGCCATATCCTCCACAAGTAGTATGTGGGTGAGGTAGAATCATGATCGCTTGTAAATAGATCATTATAATCTACAGACAAACACTGTGCTTTCAGAAATACTACTTATGCTTGTGTATCATTCCTGTCATCTTCCATCTCTGGCGATAGAGCAAGCTGAAACACTGCAGTCTCCATTTAATCCTTGACTGTCAGTCTGAGCACATGACTGTTCTGGACATATTTCTCGGGACAAAGAGTTTGGGACAATGCTGACTCATTTCACATTTTCCACTGCTGCAGAAGGCTGTAAAGAGTGCATAGCCCCGTACAGCCCTATCCTAACCTTGCTGCAGATGGTCTGCGGGCAGCTGCCTCAAATGACAGCTGTCTATCTCCAGTCTGCTTTCATTACATTTAAGCTTATCTGCCCTGTTAAATGACAGAAGAAAATCTCTATTGGAAAGCTTAAGAGGGATCTTCTTTAGTCAACTAAATYCCTGACTGAAGTCAAATGAGTAACTTTAGTTTGATCCATCTGCTTCTGTCTGCCTTTTGGTGCAATGGGCATACACCATTTACTTAGAGACAGCTGAAGGAAAAACTGTGAGGACCTCTTCCTCTTCTATTCCATAACATAGCTATCTGAGACTGTCATGCAGCCACCATGCACCGGCAATGCTTCATGTTAAGACTGGCAAGACAACCTGAAGACAAGATGGGGGGAATTGTGTGGAGCAGGGAAAGAGCTGTATAAATTCATGCTATATATTCTCAACCAAACCCTCGGCATCTCCGTGCCAAAAGCAGAATGCAACTGCACCGGTGTGCCAAGGGCAGCAGAGTGTGTAAACCCATCCTGAAGAGGCTAGGAGCTAAAAATTGCTCCGTACTTATGACTTCAGTGCATAGTTCGATGCTATTAGTTCCTATGGAACCTGTTCTAGTTGGCAAGGCTTTTTTGGCACTCTCCTTGTGACTACAGGCCAAATGCAAACCAGCAGGCAAGCACAAGTTCCTGAGATCATCTCCTGTCTCTAATAATGCTGCCAGGGTAACAGCCTCTGGTGAGAGGGAGAGGTATGTCTATTTGTTTCTCTAAGGTTGCAAAATGTGACTGAAGAGTTATGACAGCTTTGGGAAGGGGGAGATGAGTAGAGCAAGGTGACCTTCCCAGTGTGATTCCTCTGTGACTGAGGAGAGTGCAGGGCCTACGTGCTTTACTCCTGTACCACTGGGACCATTTACATGGGAATGGTGGAAGGAAACAGTATAAGCTCAAGCTAGACGACTTGTCTAGGCAGGGGACTCTATCACTAAGGGCTTGCTGCTGCAAAATAAACTACAGTGCGAATTTAAAGGGAAAAAGCTGTTCCTCACTGCCCGCCCTTGCAGGAAACCCTATTCAGCACTTAGTCTGCAAAGAGTGTTTGAAATGCAGAGCTCTCTGCAGTGCAGAAAACCTCAGGCTAGGTAGTCATGAGACAGCACAGATACCAGAAGCAGTCTGATCATGACAGCACATATAAACTAACTTATCCTGCTAACAGTGTACCTACCCAGCTAAGTTACACCTACCCCTGCTCTCTCTTATGCAGCACTGCACTAAGATAAGTATTGTTCTGAGGTTAAGCTTAATTCCTTCCAAAACTGAAAGAGAACAGAACAAATCCCTAAATAGTTTCCTTTTGAGCCATTTTTCATATTAGCAGGCAATAATCTTTTTATTGGTGATATATAGCCTAAGAGTCTAAGCAGAGACTACAGCCTTTAAAAATTAATTGCAACCAGCTTCAGTAATTTGCGTGTACTTACATTGGATAATCAATCTGATGTTGTCTGACTGTCTCAAGTTCTCTGTTTTCAAATCGTTCAAATTTCTTCACAATTCCTGTTTTCTCCCCACTGGATGCATATATGAAGCTGAGAATCTGGACACCATCTGCAAAATACAACCTTTCTTAATCTGCCTGAAAACAAGCATTGACAACTGCCCCTCCCATTAACAGCTCATACTTGTACAGAGTCAAACATATGAATCACACAACAGATCAAAAATTAATGCAAACCTCAGAAAGTCCTTAAGCACAAGTTCACTCTCTGTTTCTAAGTACATTACCAGCTTGGTAGGAATAACCCACAGAAAATAAAGTGACATGGAGTCCATCCCAGCTGCTATTTAGAAGCAGGGACAGAATGGACTGATTTAAATCTAAGATACTTAAAGAACCAGTTATAACGTCCATTTAAATTAGTGAGGAGGAAAACTTGATTTATATTATTCATTTAAATATCATTCTACCTTTGGTTATACCTACGTGGGAATGCTCCACAGCTCTTGGGCTTGCTCTCCATTTTCAGCTCTCTATTTTATACCATATGTATGGATAGATACTGACATGCATAATGCTATACTAAATCTAACTGATAATGCYGCCCCTGCTAAGAATCAGGAAAAATACCTCCAAGCCCATTACATATCATCAGCTTTCCTAAAAGAAATTTAAGCAATTAGATAAAAGTTAAAAAAAAATTCAAATAAAATGTTATTGCCTCCTATTTCTTATCTATAATGTATATTTAAATAACTATATTTAAATAATGCATATGATAATGTTTCACAGCATTCATATGCTCTTATCGTATGTCTCCAGCAGGTATTTTGGAAAGCCTCTGAAGGTAGTAACCTCCTTGTTTCCTTGTTCATCCTCAGTGTATCTACATGCCAATGCAGTGAAAACAAATGACACAAATACCTTTATTGGATTTGCTAAGAGAGAAACCTTTGAAATTAAATAACTGTTTTGCTTCTAGGTTCTGCTTTGAATATATAGTGAGAAGAAAAAGAGTTATCAGCAGATGTAAAGCTAGAGATAGGCAGATAGAAAAAAATCAGCAGAACTCTGAGAAAACCTGGAAAGCAGAATTGTGAGTTTCAGTAATTTATAAAGTTGGACAACATGTAATATAGGCTTTATATTTAGATATACAAATACAAATACTTAAATATATAAAAATGGCAGTAAATAAAGTATTTCTCTTGCTAACCAGTAAGATACAACTAAGATATAAAAACTTATTTTTATAGGAATGCTAACATTTTATGTTTTGTATTAACAAATTGTAAATGATATACTTCTTGTTTACCAGATGATGGTTATTCTTCCTTGTGATTTGTGTGAAGCTGTACTTGAACAGAACTCAGAATTAACTAAAAGGCTCAAACACAACGTATCAATTTAATTAACACTGGCCTAAACGTACTAGAATGATGAAAAATAAATTTATTAAAAACATTTTTGTATTTAAAACTAGTTCATTTTTAAAGCAAAAATTACTAGTCCATAATGGCTTCAGGCAAAAAAAAACCACTATAAAGTGGAATGCACTATAACGTCTTATAAATCTGTTTCTGAAAGTATGTCCACAATCTTAGGTAGAAGCCAGGTAGACCTCCTGTATGAGAATTACGTGTGTAGGAACTGTAGGACTGGACCTGAATCAAGGGACTGAACAAACCTCTCTGAAGAAAATGAAATGATGCCCACTGACATCAGTGGGCTTTAAATAAAGTTCTGTGAACATAAACAGAAACTACAAGGCAGTGCTGCTCAAAATCTGCAGGCTGCCTGGGATGGAGTAGGCCAGCTCTGAGGGAGTACAGGACTGTGGTCATTTGCAACCCTAACCAGTTATAAAGTTTACATATTCAACAACATAGACCACAACTTTTCTGCCACAGAAGTAAGTCGTTCTACATAACATTTAATATTTACTAACAGCTTAAAGAAGATGTTACTTGGGTACCATTAGTTCTCTTGAAAAAAAAAAAAGTGACATTGCACATACCGCTTTCATGAGGGCACTGAGGTATCTTGTTTGCCTGGAGCGTCCACAAATAGTCAGTGCCCCACTGAAGACAAACTTTGTGGTCTTTGTATGGGCGTTTAAAAGGTGGAACTGCTTCTAAAAAAGTGTAATTCCTGGCAACTGCCCACTGATAGCTTTCGTTCTGCTTAACATCATAGCTGCTAACTGATGCATGACTAATCCATGCGTACAGTATCACGCTGTGCACTATTACTGAGTTTCTGATGACATAATCATCTCTGTAAACCATGATGCTTGGAAATTTCAAGTGTACTTGTCGTGTTCTACTAACATAAAGGTTCTGCTCATCCTTCCATCTTCTTCTATATACAGACACACCAGTCCTGAACTCTGAGGAAGCTATTGCTTCCAGGTTGACAATACAAGGCTTAGAACATAAATACTGAACTGAAACCTCAGAGTTGTTAAGAACTTTCTTTTCTAAAACGTTTAAATGAATAAAGTCCACGTGACCCATGTTTTGTTCAAACTGTGGAATGACTGCTGTTGTCCGTAATGTCTCCTTGCCAAAGGCTGGCACAAAATTCTGAAAAAAAGAAAAAAAAAAGTTAATCACAGAACTAAGTTTATGTGATTACTAATATAATCACAATAACAACAGAAAATGGCATAAGCAAAAAGTTTATATACAGTGCTCAGACTCCAAAATACAAAGATTCTTTCACACAGCAAGTAGCTATGGATTACCGAAGAGATGCTGTCAAGGTTTTAATGGTAACAAGTAACCTACATCAAGTTAAAAGTTATATATGCTTCTACACACAAACTGTGTTTACAAGGTGTATCCTTCTGTCCTTCTGCAAGCAGAATCCGGTTTACTAAGATACTGACTTACACGTCATGCTATTTACACAGGTTCCCACAATCAGGCCTAAAGAACAACTACTAAAATTTATTAGCATTTATTCTTTGTACTGTTGTTCAGCTGTACTGCTGCACCCTCATGTTTCTACATATTTTGAAAAAAATTGCCTAATTTTGCTACCTTTCATGCAGTTATCTGAAGAGCAGGAATAACAACCAAGGCACTTAGCACCGGTCTCCTGAGAATGCATTCATGTTTATAAAGCGCTAGGAGCTTATTACAGAAATGCTCTTATCCTGAAGGTGCACTTACATATCTGAGCAACAAGCCAGCAGACAGCACTGGCTCAGCTTTTGCTCTCTATAGCCTCGTATATTAGAAAGTGCTTTGAGAGAGAGTGCCTTGGTCGGGCCTTACACTGGGATTATCCTCCGTGATGAAGTTCTTGTCTCTAAAGCTTCAAACCTCTTCTTTTGTTCCCGCCGTGCAGCCAGTGGCTGGCTTGAGGCACTGCCAAGGTTGCTGGGGATTACTCAGCCTGGAAGGCCAGCCACCGTCCCCGCGCTTCTGTCAGCTTCCTTGACCTGTCTAAAWTACCCAGAACTGTCACTCAACATTACCAGGGAAGCTGGTAGTCGAGATTACTTAAAATGAGAAGATCTGTCTTCAGTGACTTTTAACATGGCCAAACTTTAACAAATTGGACTGAAATTTATCTTGGATATCTGGCTTGGATTGATCAGAGTTTTTCATTGCAACTCCTGAAACATTTAAACGTTTCAGCCAAAYGGTCTGTAGATTTCTAACTATCAGAAGTATGATATTGTCTGAAGGACACGACCTTGCTAATGATCCAGAATGCGGATCAGTAAAGCTCCTTATGATAACCTCTTCTGCTTTTTTCTTCTTAAAAATATGACGACACTGCTTGAGAGCTACACTGAAAAAAACATTAAGGTGGCCAATGCTGTAAATATTGGGAAAAGCCAGAAATAAGTTTGCCTGTACAACCTCCTTGTTCCTACAGATGATGATTTTGCATTTAATGATATGATCAGGTGCTTTTTTTCCCCCTGGAATCCCTACATCCTTAAACATACCGGAGACCTCTATGTTGCAAGTGGAACACAGCAGTATGTAGAGGAGATTATTTTTCCTAAGACCTTGGCTTTATTTAAGACAGAAGCTGGAAGATAAAACTGAGTGAAGGAACTTTTGGAAGAGAAAGCAGGATATCATTGCAGGCAGCTGGATAAATTTAGATAATGTCCCTAGTTCATATCCTTACATCTAACTTGTCACTTAAACCAGTTTCCACAAGAACAACCAACTAAGTGTTTTTATTTTTTTGGTGTCCAAAAAGAGGCACAGGAGGCCAGATGTGGAGGGATGTTGAACGTTGATAAATACATGTGTAATCACTACGATACACACTTTAAACAAATAAAATGCAAAACACTGCAATGTCAGGATCTAGGCTGAGTACCTGCAAAAAGTAGACTCTTCACAGTAATAGCCTTCCTCCATCTCCGCCTCATTTCTCATTCTGTAAAGAGGATACTGTAAAAACTAAATTAACTTTTCTGTCACTAATGGGAAAGCACAGTAGAAACACCCACTCAAATTTGACAAATTTACCTGCAGGCAAGAGTTTAAATGGTATCTATTAAGTAGGGCCTAAGGAGGGCGATAAAAAGGAATAGTTAGTAATAGGAGGCTGCTGCCCACTGCAAAAGTTACCACATCATGTAGTAACACACATGCACAAAAAACAGCACAAAAGTTATCAGACAACCTTAATTTTAATAYCAATTCTAACACTTTTCAGGGCTGGACTTGACAAAGATACTATTATTTTAAGATTCCTATATAATTCTTCTTTGGTTATAGATATTTCTAAAACCATTAAAAATACATCACAGCAACCACAGATTGTTTTAAACTTTTTTTACTTGGTGGGGATCGCTCGTATTTATTAAACAACTTCTGACCTTACAATAAAGAACACTTCTAAACAATCTGATCTGTGCAATCTATTATTATCTTTCTCATGACCCAGCTCCCAGATTATGAAAGTCCTTCTAAGTGGTTATCCAAAAATGAAGACCACCAGGTAGACACTATAACGTATTCTGTTACCACTGTGTGCTTACCACATGCACGTTTACAGTCAAAATACATACAGCCAGCTCTCAATTATCTGAGTGGTTTATCCAATGCGGAAACACAGGAGCTAGCTCTCAGCAAAGACAACCTGGGTCTGGTAGGGTTTATTAACTTAGATACAGCAGTGTGCGCGTGTGGCTCTTCTGCCTCCAGGCTGGGTCTGGCAGAAATTTAGCTGCTTTTAGCACTGGGGATCTTGAAGTAGTAAGCTCTGCAATCCAAAGCCAGTCCCAGGTAGAACAAGCTGCATGTTCCCAGAGCACTGAGGTGTGAAGCACAGTGATTGCTGACTGCATGAAGTCAACTTCAGTTGTGTTGGTTGTACTGCCTTGGACTTAGTGCCAGGTCTGCCAAAACAGCTTTGGCAGACCTACCCMAAAATTGCTTCTTCGTACTCATTGGTGCTGGATGTATTAATTGAGACAGATGCTGCAAAAAGGCATGAAACATGTTTGGGTCCAGTGTTACACCACTTCTAACAAATCCTTCTGGAGGCTCATGTAGTAAGGAGCAGAGTGCAGACCCCRGAGTAGCTCCGCATAGATCCAGCAGCAGCAGAGACTAGAGACAGTAAATTCTTCCAGACCGTGGTTGAGTCTGTTAACCACTTGCTCATCTCTGTATGGTGCTCCTCAGTGTACTACACAACACACATATTATCTAAATGTTTCTACTCTCAGGAACCCCAGCTTTTCCCTCCCCATTACCTCAGATAATGATCATACATAATCCCTGATTATAGAAAGCTAGGATGAAAGGATTACACAAGGAGCGTGATTATGAGATTGAAATAAAAAAAGTTCCCCAATGTAGTAAATGGAGCCCTTAACTCAGGCCAGCTATGCTGGATTAAAAATGTCACCATAAAACTAACAGCCGGAGTTCAACAAGGAAGGTGTGGGGGCCTCATTGTGCAGCGCAGCTTTAAGATGGTTAACCTGACTGATGGAGAAATCCACCAGCAGACAGACCGTCTTTGAACTTAACTGCCCAAACATGTATATGCTCTGCTTCCGGAGAAATCTGTCAGTTTTGAAACTGTTCTCAGTAACTTCTAGGCCCATGCAGGAAGTGAGAGAGACCCCATCTTTTCCACTCCCCTCTTTCAGCACGGATTGTCTTGGAGAACGTGAGGAGATTGCCTGAATGAGTTTGACTCTCATTTCCATTTCACGTTCTCCTCGAGGCAGGGAGTCTGTTCTACATCTCTCTCAGCCTCTATTTCAAAATCATCCTCAGTGATGAATAGTCGTACAACCTGCATCGTTTCAGAACTTTATCCAGCACCACCAGCAAAGTGTAACACCAAGTTTGCCAGCTTTGTGGACACTCATGCTGTTGAGCAATCACATACAGCTAATTTCACAGAGCTGCTCCACAGTCTTTTGGAAGCTACGAGTTTATTACAGTCACAAGATTGTTTTTATAATCATACAAACCATACAGCTTTTTTTCTTAAGATCTTCTGAATCTGAAGAAGTTTGCTCAAGTCATCCCACCGAGTGATAGGAGAAAATCACTTTTCACAACAACTGGCTGGAAAGGGGAAATTTTAAACTGTGAAATATTACAGGAATTATCCAAAATTATTCCTTTACTAGCTGTAATAAGATCTCAGTGGGATCCTCCCTGAGTTCACCCCTGCAGAAACTCTGCATAACGTGATGAAACTGCACCTGTATGCACAAGGCCTGAGGACAACCATAGCCTTTTACCTGTGAGCACCTGCCACGTCATGCTAAATTTTCAGAATTGCTGAACTACAAGGAGGCACACACCACAGAGGCGCTGATCCGCTCCTGGTCAGCACCAGTAGCGTACATGCACACAAGAACTTTGACTGGAGTTTGTGTTTAGCACCACAAAGAGAGGGAAAGAAGCTGGGCTTTGTTCACTAGATGCTTTTCAGACGCGATTGTTTCCGTAGGCCAGTGCCCGCGCTGTATCTACCACAGAGCTACGCGCAGACGGGGTATGTCAGAGGCACCGCCACTCCTTCGGGGCCGGGAAGGCGGAATTAACGTCGCCCGCCGCGGGCTCCGCGAGC